>NC_074722.1:14958480-15258480 GCF_947242115.1 Biomphalaria glabrata | reverse complement strand
CCATTTATTTCCTCAAAGTAGTCTAAACATAGTTTCAATAAAATATTTAAAAAAAAATGATTAATGGATTCACATTAAACTCACAACAATCTCAATGTAGTAATGAATTCACTCCTGACTTCTACTTCGATGTGGTGGGTTAACACAGGTTACACAGATAGTGGATGAGTTCTTCAGACTGAGCCAATGACTGGCCTTTAAGTGTGGTAGCTCCTTCAATCTTAACACCAGAGTCTGTTGGGTCCGCAATGAACACCTAGTTTTAATTTTTTTTAAAAGTTATTATTCATTGTCAACTCGTGGGCATTCTTATTAACCTGAAAAAAAAACAACATGACTTAGTAGAACAGAGTAGTTGAGTAGAAGTCTCACATTAGAATACACGACTACATTGATACGATTATATACATCTAGGGGGTATCTGGAAATTTAGGCACCGGATATTTAGGCACCGGATATTTAGGCACTCGAAAATTTAGGCACCCGGATAATTAGGCACTTTTTGACAAGGCGGAAAATTAGGCACCGGATAATTAGGCACTCTTTAATTAGCGACCTTAATTTTGAAAGTAGTTTTAAAATTTTAACGTATATGTTATCCTTATGCTATGGGCTATCGGTGACGTTATAAAAATAGCTACTATAACGTTTCTTACTGAATTTTCATGATATAAAAGAAAAGCTGACAAAATGAGGAAAAAGATGTAAATCGTGAGAATGTGTGGAAAAATGACTCCGGATTAATAGTCATTATAAAATATAGACCTCACAGGATTCAGGGAAGGGGAGGTAGAGTTGATTCTCCTCTCATTGCTTCCTGACCTTAGCCCCTCCTCCTCTACGCACTCCCACTAAAAGGAGAGGATTTGCCGCGGGTAGATGTTGAACTAGGTCGTAAAAATGATGTAATGAGTCTCAAGGCTACACACTGGAGTACAGGGCAGGGTACAGCATTGAACATAACTGCTAAAATGGAAGTCAGGAGAAAATTGTCTTCTTATAGTGGGAAGGGAAATGAGCAGGGTGGATTTGCGCGCGTTACTTACAGGAATTAAATATGTTGATAAACTAAAGTAGTATACATATTTTATAATAGCATTAATATCTATTATCAACACTCCTTCTTTTATATTATTAATGGGTAACCCCTTTAGGAAGATCTATTGTGTGAGTGTATAGCTGTGTTACGTCCTTCAAATGTGGTCATTAACTTTTATTGAATATATATGTAAATTTATGTAATATAATATTTATATAAATTGCAATGGAAATCGCAAAACGGCTAGAAATTACGATAAAATATAATGTTTTGAAAATAAAAAAAAAAGTTTATGGAAAAGACAGATGAGTTAAAAATTTAAATATCATTTTTTTTTAATATTGATCTCTTATTAATACTTATTCTGCTTATAGAAGATTGTTGATGTTCCAATTTAACCCCGCCTTCTCTATCATAAACCAAATTTAATATAGCGCCTATTTACTACCATTTTCGAGAAGGTATGATTCCCCCATTCCTTTTGTGTTCAGTACCATATACAATTTTTTATTCTTCAGAATTAAAAAAAAAAAAACAACGACAAAAAAGGTTTTATACACACATTATTAAACACACACACACATATGATTAAAATAACAACGACAACAAAAACTCGTTTCCCAAACTTTTAACACTGCACAATGAAATTTAACTATCTTTTTTTCCCTTATATATATATTATTATTATTTTTATTACTGTTATTATGATGGTTTTAACAGAAATGTATCTACCAAAGTTTTTGGAAGGCCTCTAAACTACAATCCCCAGACTTCCATTTGAACACCTTTGTGTTTCCATACCCTTTAGTCCAGTGTGTAGCCTTCAGAGTCACTACGTAACTTTTACCACCAAGTTTACATCTACCTGCGAGAAATCTTCTCATTTAAGTGAGAGTGTGTGCGCCCCCCCCCCCGCCCATCCCATTTTAAAAGTACGACCCCTCCCTTTCCCACAAGCCGAGTGCGATTGCGATTTTATTTATCACCAACACACCCCGACATAATAAAAATATTTTATAATACTTTTTAATCCTAAGTATTTACATTAGTAACTAAATATTTAGACAAATTGCATAATCATCAATTTAAAAAAACTCACCAGTCAACCTTAGGGGCTGGTGATGGAGGGAAGCAATGAGAGGAGAATCATCTATACCTACCCTCCCCTGAATCGTGTGATGTCTATATACTCAGGAGTCATTTTTTCCACACATTCTCATGATTGTCATTTCTCCCCATTCTGTCAGCTTTTCTTTAGTTAGAATCGTTATAGTTGCTATTTATTATAACGTCACCGATAGCCCATAGCCTAATGATAAAATATACGTTAACTTTTTATAATCATTTTCAAAATTAAGGTCGCTAATTAAAGAGTGCCTAATTATCCGGTGCCTAATTTTCCGCCTTGTCAAAAAGTGTCTAATTATCCGGTGCCTAAATTTCCGGATGCCTAATTATCCGGGTAGCTAAATATCCGGGTGCCTAAATTTCCGGGTGCCTAAATATCCGGTGCCTAAATATACGTAAATATGCGGTGCCTAAATATCCGGTGCCTAAATTTCCTAAATTCACATCTAGGATACACTTAGGACGTGATTATCGTCTTTTCTGAAGTGACGTTACAAGATAAGATTAAAATAAAGGCATGAAATACTATACTCTATTGGGAAACTTATGACTAGAGGAGATTGTATGGTTCTATATTGTTTGTTTCAATATAGAGCCGCGACCACCACTTTAGTAGAGCATAATTTATTTCCCTTCTTAGAGATACCAAACAAAATAATTAAATATTAATAGTTAACTAACTTATTTGTAAATTTTTTTAAATTTATTTTTATGTTGTCAGGTAAAAGGAATAATTGTGCAAAACTTCAACTTGTTTCGAGATTGGGTTTCGGAGAAATAACGTGCATAAACTTTTTACCAGACAGACAGACAGACAGACAGAGTGAGTTGAAATAAGCTTTGAAAAGAAAAAAAAATAGATTCAGAACTCAATTGTTATTCTTTTATTTAAAAGTTTCTCATGAATTCAAGTTTATCCAAAGCAAAGTCTTTCTATAAATAATTTTGACAAATTCATGCAAAATGACATAGATTTGTAATCATATTTGACATTCTGTTTTAAACAGTAATGTTTTCGTCGAAATAGTGGAAGGGGCGGTAGTGTGAAAGTGAGTAATCATATAAGAATCCTCTCTCCATTGTATAAATATTGCTAATGATTGCGTTTGACATTAAAGAATAGGGGGGGGGTAGGGTGACTTGTTATAAAAATATAATTTATAGCATATATATAATAATAATAATAATCATCATCTGAACACTATTAAATGGACTATAATAAATTTTGTTTCTCTCTAACGAAGCTCGACCATGGCAGTGCTATTGAATGTATATTAGTTCGTTTTTACACAGAATATTACTCTTTTATTATCCATGAGGAAATTTGTTTTACAATTGTGCATCACAAGAAACAATACACGAGTAGAAAGAAACATTTTGTACTATACAACACAAGATATACGTTCATAGCCCAGTTTCTCTCCCACATTACATACGAAATTGACAACAGTGAAGAGCTAATTGCATGTCGCCATTTAAAACACATCACAGAAGACAAAACAATGTGATGAAGAGTTTCAAGGACGTCGTCGTCCTCGTTGATTTTAAAGTATCTACTTCATCGGACACACTTTTTGTTTGTAAGAGTCAGATTGCTGAGACAGTTTGTTATTTACACAATACTTTTTTTTTACTGTTGACTTTGGTCTATTTTTTTTTAATTCCAGGTCAACTGTTGCAGTCTGTTTACTATAGATCTATATCTTAAGTAAACAGATGATACAAAAAAATGGAATCATATCTAAAAGTTATAATCTTGCTTATTAAGATAAAAATAACATAATTTTGAAGTAGTCGCTATCCAATTATAGTACTACATACACACGACATGACTTCATTGTGTCTCCTTGAGTATATCATGATATGTACAGCTTTGCATACTTCAGAGATGTGACAATGTATCCCAGATTGACCTAGATAGTCATGAACAAAAGTTAACAGTCATAAACTGTGTTAAACTATGCCAACGGACCTCATTCACCAATCGTAAACAAACAACATTTAGCCACGTGATAATATTGATAAAACATTTAAAAAAAACTGTTACGTGACAGCCTGTGTGTATTACGTAATTTGTATAAAACAGATAGAGAACCACGTGGCTAAATGTTGTTACGATTGGTGAAGGACGTCCAATAAAACACAGAATTCTGTCTTGAGGTGTTGAAAATACTTATAGGGAATGGAAATACAAAGAGATCATAAACTGTTGTTTCTATTTAAATACAAAATACTCTAAATTTTTAAATTCATTATTACAATTCTAATTTCCATTGGTTTTCTTATTTTTATAAACATATATATACAGAAAAGAAAAAGATTAAGCTTTTGAAAATTAGAATAATTAGCTCCTGTGGCAGTATCTAAGGAAAGGTGAGAGTATTCCCATTGTTCAGTGCGGAGTTGTAAGAGAGCTTCCTCGACCATGTCCAAATCTAGGCGCCGTACCTCAAGGGACAGTTTCATCAATGACGAGTTCAGCACAGTTAGCTTGGTAAAGTATAGGAAAATGGCGGGGGTCCCTTATGTGCTCTGCATTTGGCCACATATTCTAGTCCGTGCTTCGGAGTTTCCGAACCATTGGAAATAGAAGTGTTTAATATGCACATAATAATAATAATAATAATAATTTTATTTATAAAGCGTTGTTAAGAAACAAAAATGTAGGCTTAAGGCGCTGTAATAACATTACAAACACAGACACGAGATCTAAAATGACAGTTAATCTAAAAAAGTTTTAAACAGATAGGTCTTAATGTTCTTCTTAAAAGTGGTGTAGCATGTTGTCTGTCTGAGATCAATGGGGAGTGAGTTCCAAACTTTTGGTCCGTGAACTGAAAAAGCCCGCAGACCGTAGCTTTTGAGGGAGAAACGTGGCACTACTAAAAGCGTTGAGTCCATTGAGCGCAGGGCTCTCTGGGGGACATATGGAGTAATCAGTTCGCTAAGGTACAAGGGCATCTCGTTGTTATATATACACTGATGACAAAGTGTGGCGACCTTGTAAACGATTCTCGCTTTCACTGGAAGCCAATGGAGCGTGCGCAAGAGCGTAGTAGCAGAATCTTGTCTAGTTTTTTAAAGGACTATTAGAGCGGCGTTGTTCTGTATACGTTGCAGCTTGGCTATTTTGTCATCCGGATTACCCGCTAGCACGGCGTTGCAGTAGTCAAGGTGGGAGAGTATGAATGCCACAGCTTGCGTTTTTGTTGACTCCGTTGTTAAATATGGTCGGATCTGGCCAAATCTGCGCAGCTGCAGATAAAGACCTTTGCAGAGCTGACTTATGTGTGGGTCGAAAGATTGTGTTGAGTCGAAGAAAACTCCAAGATTCCGCACTACATGGACAAAAGGAACATGGCAGTTCGTTAAAAAGAGAGAATTTGTGCTTTCAACTTTTGAGACATTGTTCCTAGTGCCAATCTTAATTATTTCTGTCTTGTCTTCGTTCATCTTGAGTTTATTTTCAACCATCCAATCGCTCACCCTTGCAACGGTACCACTGATTTTCTCTGCCAGATGCGACACCCCTGAGGGTACTGATGAATGGTATAACTGTGAGTCATCGGCAAAGAAATGATATAAGATGCCGGTTGGCCGTATGACACCGCTGAGTGGATATGTATACATAGTGAACAGTACTGGGCCTAGAACGGATCCTTGGGGTACTCTGTACTTCAAAAATAAGCTTGTTGATTCTGTTCCGTTAACAACGGAAGAGACTGAAGAGCTAGAGAGGAGGATCCTAGCAATGGGATTGAGATGCTACAGAAGGATCCTAGGCATAACATTTTAAGAAAAACCAAGAGATTAAGAGACAGGGTTACTGCAGAGATGACCTGCTAACTATCGTAGAAACACGCAAGCTAAAAATCTAAGGCCATATTACTAGGTCTTCGGGGCTCGCAAAGACCTTCCTTTAGGGAACAGTACCAGGAAAAAGAAGAAGAGGCAGACAGAGAAAGCGATGGAAAGACAACATAAAATAATGGACGAGCTTGCAAGTGAAAGAGGTTATATTTAACTCTATCTCTCCGTAATTATTTTATGCGTTCAGAAGGAATATTTCTCATGTAGATTTCACTGGCATGTTAGGATTAAACTTCAGTAACGTGTCGTTTTTCTTTTAATCAGACAATGTTATACTTGGCATAGACAAAAGCATGTTCTTTTTTTATTACACCAATTCAAGTCTATGAAACCAAAAATTAAATTAATTTAATGGGGTCAAATCAACGATGGTATCGTCAATCAGGAGAGTGTGAGCTATGACGAAAGACAGTGAAGAATGAAGAAAGACGGTCGACGAATCTTGCATGGTGCCCCACAGACTAAGGGATAGGTAAAAGTTAAGGAAAAAATGTCTGGTGAATCTATTAAACATATTGTATGCACTACCCAACCAGATCATAATCTACTTAAATTGTTACTGACCTTGATGCCCTGACCCAGCAAATTTTTCACTTGTTTTGACACCAACTCTGCAGACTTGACACCGCTTACTACCAAGACAGCAACTTTTTTAGCGTTAGGTCTGGCTCCTCGCTCGGAGGTATACCCAGAATCAGCAAGTTGCTAGACAAAATAAGAAAAGGGAGACAAACAGTGAACAAAAAAAACCAGTCATCAAATTTTTTATTTTTCCCTTCCACAATCCCATTAAAAAACATACGTATTTTAATAGGATGAAGAGCAGATCACCAGAAACTACTTATACTATTGTATTTTTTTTAGAAACTATTTAAATAATAGACTAAGAATAAGGGTAGACGAACAATAATATAACTTTACGTCGTCTAAATTCTACCCCCCCCCCCCCCCCCCGTACACTGTGTGCCCTGCATTTCATATGAGCATAGTGTAGAGCTTAAGAAACAACTTACAAATATTTTATAATGGTGAGACTAATTTACATTATTGTTTCCATATGATTATTTTAAATCATTTTCCTTAATTTTCTAAAAGTATACGATATGATATATTACGTATATACACGTTGCTGTAGCAACGGCCTACCTAAAGGTGTTAGGAATAAGGCCAGGGGTGGACTGGGTATCTAAATTGGCTCGGGCATTAGCATATAACCCGGCCCACAAAAAGCATATCATATTATATGAGTAAGCATAGTTTGATAATGCATCGGAAACAGAATGGATGCTTGCGTAATTTATTTTAGTTATACATGTATCTAGTCTGAAAATAGTACAACAGTAGCCTTAATGAGTTTGAAATGAATATATTATTAAATATTTTGGAAACTTTTTTATTATTACTTAAAGATTAGAGACATTACTTCAAAAAAGAAGATTATTATGTTCTACGCATTTCATGTGTCATTCTAGTCATGTAAATCCATCAGTGACTTAAACTCTGCAAGTTGTTGGCTTTTATGGCAGACTCAAACAACTCATTCCATTTTAGGATTCAAGAAAGCAGAACGGTTAGAAAGGTAATTACTTAAAAGCTCTTTTTGCTTCGTGCTAGTACATTCACAAATACGCGACTTTTTAAGAATATACCATGACCCATTACTTACAGGGCCGGATTTAAGTATGTGGACGCACAGGGGCAGGATTTTTGTGAAGGCCCCTACACTTTTTCAAAAGCTTTAATAAAAATCCACTTATGAATGAAAAAAATACTTGAATCTAAAAACATGCTAGAGTTAATTTCACTTTCCTTTTTTTTGACATTTAATATGCATATTTTAGTTTTAAAAAGTGTATAATTTTGAGTTTGTGGAGGGTAAAGCCTTTGGTAGACCGTAATTCTCCAGCTGCGTTGAAATATTACAAGCATGCCGTAAGCGCCACTTCTTGATCACGGTATTCTTGTTGAGTTTCAAACAAAATTAATTGGTCCAAAAACAAACAAAAAAAAAAAAAGAAAACGTGTTATGGCATCTTTGTCTTCCTGTATTTCTTGTTTTTAAAGTTCTCTGCGGTTATTTTATTTTGGTAGAGACCGCCCCTAAATAAAGCTAAAATTTTCGTCACGTATGCATGTTAATCTAATGTATGATAATCTAATGTATGATAATCTAATGTATGATAATCTAATGCATGATAATATAATGTATGGTAATCTAATATTTAGCAATCTAATGTATTGTAATTTAATGTATGATAATTTAATGTATGATAATCTAATGTATGGTAATCTAATGTATGATAATTTAATGTATGATAATTTAATGTATGGTAATCTAATGTATGATAATCTAATTTATGGTAATTTAATGTATGGTAATCTAATGTATGATTATCTAATGTATGGTAATTTAATGTATGATAATCTAATGCATGATAATTTAATGTATGGTAATCTAATATTTAGTAATCTAATGTATGGTAATCTAATATTTAGTAATCTAATATATGGTAATATAATGTATGGTAATCTAATTTATGGTAATCTTATGTATGGTAATCTTATGTATGGTAATCTGCTGTAGGTATCCTAATGTATGAAAATCTAAAGTATAGTAATCAAATGCATTGTAATCTAATGTATGGGAATGTAATGTAAGGTAATCTAATGTAGGTAATTTAATGTATGGTAATCTAAAGGTTTTACGAGTAGTATAGTGTCTCACGCGAAAAAGCAGACCTAGCTATATAGTTTTTTACCTTTGCTGCATAAATACAGTTGCCCAACTATTCCACATGTATGTAAACATTTTTATTTGGTGCCTCCTACTTATTTTACATGTTTCAGTTGTCAACTAGTTCTCCAATCTGCTTGTTGAGGTCTTTTTAAGAGAATCTCCTTTAGTTTCGGCCTTTTGGTTTTACTCTGAATGCAATAAGCAAGGACATGAACTGAATGGGAAAGAACTCTACAAATCACACGTGACAAATTTCTTTTATTACTTTTTAAGGGCAGCAAATTTTTGCTTAGTCCATCATTACAATCTTAAACATTTTGGAAATGTAAAAGAAAATTTAAATTAGAAAACTCTGGCTATATTTTAGTCCCTGCTGTAAGCGAAACCTAAAAAAAAGCAAAATATTTTTAAAAATCATAAAAAAAAATTAAAGCTAATCTAAAGGGAATAATTCCTCACTTATAACAATATTTCTATGTAATGTAGAAGTTATTTCCCATGTTCGATATCAAGACCATGAGATCATAAAAATACACAGTCAGATAAAAGCAGTAGCCTGGTATGGCAATCTGAGCATCGAAAATAAAAATAAACTTTATAGAATTCTAAATGCTGCTGGCAAAATCATTGGCAAAAAACAAACCCCATTTGGGCAGTTGTTTGAGACAAACATCTATAAAAAAGCTAACAAGATCCTCGAAATAAAGAATCATCCTTTGTGTTAGGATTTTGTGATTTTACCATCACAAAAGAGATACAAGACACCGATAGCAAAGACAAACAGACACAAACACTCTTTTGTTCCCCTGGCAATCAAATCATTAAATAAGAACAACCTGGTATAAACTTTGTCACATGTAAATTATGAGTGAGTCTGGTGTGAATGTACACTTTGGTTTATTATAGTTATAATGTTTTTTGTTTGGTGTAATGCACAAATTGTAAGACAAATTTCCTTACGGATAATAAAGATTATTATTATTATTATGTTAGAAATGAACGAGTAGTCATTCTCTGGCGCTGCCAGGGTCGAGTTTCGCTAAAGAGAAACAAAATTCATCGTAGTCCCTTTAACAGTTTCCACTGAGGAATTTTCTGGTGATGTGGCAGGTCTGCAGCAGTACCGCCCTCTGACAGGCAACGAAGATGTTCCAAGGAATGTTAAGGGAAATTCCAGGGAGAGTTTTTGCCTATAACCTGGGAGAGGTTTATCATCACAAATGTTTACACGGAAGAACGATTTGATAACGTCTATATTCATTTCTCTCGTCCATTTGATCCTTTTGGCTCCTCTTGTTCTACCACCAACAGCACCTCTCAATTGTGTGGGGTGCGAGTCAGGGAGTAGACCGACCTCTTGTGTTTGGTCATGAGGTTGTGAATTACCCTCAGTAGACACTCGACTCATTTGTGAATAATATATACCGCCTAATTTATTTCATATTCATCGCTGTCCTGGAAGAAGCAATGGGTCCGTTCTATTTCCTCAAAATTCAAAAATGAAGATAAAAAAATGATCGTGCGTTAACTAGTTTATTTTGATCTACTGTCTCAGTAAACAAGCTTTTTAGATCTAGGTCTAGTAATCATGGAAGTGACGCAGCGAAAATGGCGTCCCTAGCCTAGGATAAGAAGTGATCTTAAAACTAAGAAAGTTTTCAAACCCAATGCATAAAAACATTACTCTGGAATAAATGTAACCTAACACAATTACACCAAGCTGCACTAAACTTTCAACAAACATTCTTATTAGAAAAAGACATTAACCAACCAGTCGATGTCCTCTGTGATTTAGTTAAAAACATCTTAAAAGCATTATAGAAAATCATATACCAACTAAATACACATCAAACAAAATAAATAAATGCTGGTTTAATAGTGTGGTACTGATACTTTGTAAACAGAACGAAAACCTACATAGAAAATTTAAAGAAACTAAGGCACAATGTGAAACGTTTTGGTAATGTAAAAGAAAATTTTAATTTAGAAAACTCTGGCTATATGTTAGTCCCTGCTATAAGCGAAACCTAAAAAAAAGCAAAATATTTTTAAAAATCATAAAAAAAAATTAAAGCTAATCTAAGGGGAATAATTACTCACTTAAAGCAATATTTCTATGTAATGTAGAAGTTATTTCCCGTGTTCGATATCAAAATAATTAATAACAATTCACTTGTTAATTTTTAATTAATGGATCATTTCTAAGGTGAAATAAATTATTTTAACTTGCAAATTCATACGTGAAAGTATTAATTAAAAATAATTATTATTTACCAATAATTAATTGACTGATGGTTAATTTGTTTGTATAAGCTCGTGCATTGCCTACGCCTACTCTACGCCGATGAATAATTGTGGGAAGTTTCAAGTTTATCCGAGAATGGGTGTAGGAGAAATACAATTTTACTAAACAGACAATGTGTTGATATAAGCTCTGTAAAAGAAAAAGTGGCTAACTTATCTTTTTAACCATGTAGATATCCTTTAACCACGGGGCGCTTGGTATTTCACTTACATTATAAATCAAACTAATGTCATAAAAATATACCAAATATACATCTGTCTTCAATCTCAAAATAAAAATATAATAGTTAAAGCTTTTTTGTTCATAACTAATAGGTCTTACCATTGATTAGGTTCATCATTTGTTTTTACTTTAAATTTGAAAACAAAATAAAAATTGCAGAGTCATAAATGCAGAAATGCGTTATTATGAAATGTTTTCCCAGTTGAATCATAAACCGAGAAGAGTTTGGACAGAGTTTGACTCCAGATGTGGACACTAAGAACACTGAGAAAGCTGAGCATACTTTCTACATGTGCAGGTTTCTTCTACATTGCAGATTTGCAGTGCACGCAGATTTCTTATGAAACATAGTCCTGGGAGCGTTTTAAGGAGATAGGCAGGACAAGATTTCATGGGGTGGGGGGCTGGAGGGGCTACTGCCTCTGGGACTCCACTTTTTAAAAAAAACTGAATTTCTACAGATTAAAAACTTTAATATTTCGAACATTTTTTTTCCGCATTTTTACTTTACAAAACTTTTAACTTGGCAACACTGCCGTGGTAAAAATATTTCGCTCGTAGCAGCTCTGAATTTAGGACAGTGTGTCAACCCAAGGCCTTCTCTTCCACAAACTCAAAAATATACATTTTTTGAAATATAATATGTACCTTAAATATTTTTAAAAAGAAAGAAAGAAAAAATGAGAATAAATGTACCCGTACTCTTTTTTTCATCTAAGATATTGCATGCTTCTAGATAAAAGTATTATTAAATCAGTCGATTTTGATTAAACCTTTCGAAAAATTATTGGGCCTCCTCAAAAATACAACCCCGGGGTCTCCACTTACTTAAATCCGGCTCTGATAAGAGAAGACCCTTTGTTAGCAATGCAAACAACATCTTGTTGCAATTAACAAAGTCTTAGCACAATTCGTTAGCAGTAATTAGCACAATGGCATATATTTTGCTTAAGGTCTTAATTTGAAATGATATTTTGGGTTTTGGGCACATCAGCACAATTTAGGCAATGTCGTGCCCAGAAAGGTCTTAATTAAAGGAATCATTGCTGTATTGTTAATAGCTTTAGAAAGACGTGAAAGTACGGTGAAAGAGATAAACCTGATGTCAAGTACGTGAGCGTAAGAACCAAATCCAAGTCTCATATTGAAAATATGGATGACGATGGAGAAAGCTTAGCGAGCTTGGGAGTTGAAGGTAATAGATGAAGTATAATAAATATAATAAAACGGTTATTAATTCAACTCTAACCTTTGAGAGAGAAATCAGTTTACTGGTTTCATAAGATTTAAGGCGGTTTTTAATTTCTTTGGCTGTACTGTAGCGATCCAGGTTGAACATATCGCAGGTGACACCACTTGATACACATATACTAGTGACACCACGTGATACACATATACTAGTGACACCACGTGATACACATATACTAGTGACACCACGTGATACACATATGCAGGTAACACCTCGTGAGACACATATGCAGGTGACACCTCGTGATACACATATGCAGGTAACACCTCGTGAGACACATATGCAGGTGACACCTCGTGATACACATATACAGGTAGCACCTCGTGAGACACATATGCAGGTGACACCACGTGATACACATATACTAGTGACACCTCTTGATACACATATACAGGTAACACCTCGTGAGACACATATGCAGGTGACACCTCGTGATACACATATACAGGTAGCACCTCGTGAGACACATATGCAGGTGACACCACGTGATACGCATATACTAGTGACACCTCTTGATACACATATACAGGTAACACCTCGTGATACACATATGCTAGTGACACTTTGTGATACAGATATGCTGGTGACACCCCGTGATACACATATACTAGTAACACCTCGTAATACACTTATACTAGTGACACCACGTAACACACATATGCTGGTGACACCACGTGATACACATATGCTGGTGACACCCCTGATACACATAATTATACTTCAATGGTCATATGACCAGCAATTAACTCATGCTCATTGATTTTCATGCAAGAAAGAAATAAAAAATGTTCAATTGCTCACCTTTTGTATAGTCGACGTTTTTCTGTACATCCGTGTACATGATTATCTAGAATAGAAGACAACAATGATTAAGGTTTATTCGAGTGTAATATAGTAATTTAAAAAAAACAAACTTATTTTATAAAAGCTAATACTTTTTTTCACTTTAACTTTTGAACTAATTGCTTAAAAGTATATATTAGTCAGGGACAGATTTAGGACGGGTAGGCGGGGTTATTGTCCATAGAAACAATCTCAAAGTCCGAGGGGCACCTTCCAGCTAAAGTGATAAACCGTATACTGCAATACATACTGTACTAATATCACGACTGGATTTAAATATTTTACTTTTCTAGGGTTTTTTTTGGTTTAATAGACAACATTGAAGTTAAATTTACCATCATTGACATTGATTACTTTATCAAAGTAGTGCGGTGGCTGAAAGGTAAAGCGCTTGGCTTTCGAACCGGGGACCGGGGTTCAAATCCTGGTGAAGAATGGGATTTTTAATTTCGGGATCTTCGAGCGCCTCTGAGTCCACCCAGCTCTAATGGGTACCTGACATTATTTAGGGAAAAGTAAAGGCGGTTGGTCGTTGTGCTGGCCACATGACACCCTCGTTAACCGTAGGCCACAGAAACAGATGACCTTTACATCATCTGCCCTATAGACCACAAAGTCTGAAAGGGGAACTTTTTTTTTACTTTATCAAAATCTAAACAAAAATGTCGATTGTTTTTAATATGTCACGTGGTATTGGGAAAAACAGGTGGGGAAGAAAAGTTGTTTCTTTTTTTTTTTCAATATTTACAATCTATTAGTGGGAATTTTTGTCTCAATATGTTAAAATATGTCAGAGAAGTTTAACACTACGAGCAATCTGTTCTTACACAACGATATTTTTTATTATAATTTATAACTTAAAATTGGAATGCCATAGTTTCTTTCATTGTGTTTACAATTGTAAATAGTGTCGCGTAAATAGACCAATTGTTAAACTATTTTCCATTTCTAAACATTGTGTTGTTAATAAAAAGTTTCAGAACTACGGATCATAGGCAGAACCATCTCAGTTTTGTTTGTATTTCATAAGTCTAAAAAAAATAGAGTTTAATTATTTTTATTGTTGTTTTCGTCTACATAAATGACCGTGATAAAGTCTGAGAAGTTTGCGAAATACACTTGGTTTAAGATTTTTCATTAATCAACTTCACGTTTCCATTCACTTTAACTCGATATTGAACATATGCGTAACAGGGGTTAAATATGCGCTAAACAGGCGCCGCTAGGTGTTAAACAGGCGCTAAACAGTTGTTATCAACATAGGTAATGAAACATTGAAACTTGTTGGCGTACTTACATTCAGAGGAGAATGTCACCTACAAACATAACAAAATACTGTGTACTAGTTACTTGTTCAAACATTCAGTCAGATGTTATTCAGATTCAAAATAGAAATATCTCAGGATAGTCCATGAAGTATTTAAATCATTGTTTGGACTGTCACGATCTTCTTCTCGGGTTAGAGCTCCACCCCGTATCCACCTCCCTGTCCGCAGTCCTACAGGAGATTTGGATTAAGATAATATCACCTTCATTTCTGACCAACAAGGAACGTTGACTTATCTCTTTTGTTCCAGTGGTTGGAGATAAGCGAAACCATTCTTTTAACGTCAGCGTTTAGTCCAGTAAGACAAAACACAAAAAAAGATAATCCAAGATCCTGAGGCTATGTGTGTAACAGTTGTTTTTTTCCCACAGCCCTAAATATACAAAAACATTCTCATGCAAGACTTTGCCAAAAACTTATTGAAACTTCTTTTTGAGTTCAAGCCAAATTATGAAATAGTTAATTCATTGATGGATAATATGCAATTTTTACACAATGCGTGCCAGATTGATGAAATGACCCCTCCCCCCAAAAACAAAAAAAGAAAGAAAATATAATCCTTTTTTCCGAATCTCTGGTAATCCTAACTCTATATATATAGTTTGTCTGTTTTTACTTTACCTGTAAGAGTGACAAGCAAATGAGCATCAGGCACAGCATCTTCTAAGTATGAAATATTTCAAGTATTCTTTTAATTCGATGTAAAACTATTGGATCTAAGCTTAAGGTACACCCAATTCAAAAAGAGATCCAACTAACAAACCCTTTTATTGAAGCAGACTGACACTGAAGTGACCATTAGATAGGCCTGACCTGGAGACCAATGCTTAGGTGCTCATTCTTATTGCGGCTTTTACTTGCACGTATGTGTGTTAGTCATTTGCCTGTGTGTGTGTATATATTAAGTTTTATGGTTCTCGGTGTAATTGTGAGCGTGTGTATTTGACATGTAATTGAGACTGCTTGTTCGGTGTCACATTGTCGTGATAGTGTCAGACCCCTGACATTTTTCTCGTTTGATCCTAATGAAGGTATCATTACATCTACTTTATCACTATGTCCTAGTGATTCACTACCTAATCGTGGGGTATTGTATAATGTATAACAACATTACAAGAACCAGCCCAGCCGTTGTTCTCTTCCCAGTAACCTCAAGTAAAAGCTACAAATTCTCTGTCGACTCCCTATCGCCATCTAGTGTATAGTTCTAGCAGGCGATTTAAAGAGACAGACTTTTTTGTGTGACTCTATTGCGGCTAATAATTTAGGTGGCTTGTTACATTAAAATGTTGTATTGCCTCCAGCCTTTTAAATATTTGCACAAATGCCGTCCACAGTGGCACAAAAATCTTCTATATTGTGAGTAGATTTATACATGAGGGTAACCATTATTTTTGGGGGTTAGGGGGATAGATATTTTTTTTCTTAATTATACATTTTTTACTAAGACCGACGTCATCACTATTATAAATAGTTATTAGCTTCATAAAGGACAACGTATCTTTACGTTTATTGCTTATACTCAAGACTATCACTATTTGGTATATTGAGATTTTGAAAATATTACCTAGCCTCAGAAAAGTATTTCTTTATTTTTGTTATTTAGGCTAGCTAATGTGTCAAAATAAGCAATGAAACATATGGTAATGAGGTTTATTATTTTATTTTATACCATGCATATGCGAGAATAATATAGTTATCTATACAATTAAGGTAATTTACATCTTTTTTTTTATTTGGAAAAAAAATTACACATAAATAATTTGCATGCTTAATTTGAATAATCAAACAGACCCAAATATTTTGTTGTACCTATTTTTAGTGCAGTAGCAATATTATTTTTTTTAAATGCATTATTTATGTAGTATTATTGAAGGTCTTCTCTCTTAAGTAACAAGCACATTTAAAAAAAAATATAGAAAGTTTCAATGAAACTAAATGACTTCCTTCACTGACTGCTCTGAAAATATCATTTCAATACTAAATAATAAAAGAATTACTCTCCAACTCATTGACACCCAAGCGATAGAAATCCAGCCATGTGTTTGTCCCTGGCTTCTACTTCTAACGAGTTGGTTTTCACAAGAGTTACTGCAGTAGATTCTGGATCAGTTCTGTAGCCTGTTCCTCTGACCCTCCCTTAAGTGTGGTCACGCCTTTAATCTTAGCTCCAGAGTTGGTTGGGTCAGCGATGAACACCTATAAAAACAGTTATGAGACAGATAGCGTTCTGTGAAAAAGGTTTCCATAATTTTTAAAGGTCTTTATTCAATATATATATTTAAACACAAAGACACACACATAAAAGAAAAATTACTCTACAATTTGTTCAATCTGAATCACTTTTTATCTATTCCGAATGTTACACTCAAAGTTTAGAGATACACTCTTTTATTTATTTTATAAAATACTACTCGAAAATGACTCACGGGCCTTTGTTTGGGTATTACTGATCTACTGGAGTGAATTTAGATCTATGTCAAACTTGGAGAATGTTCCCTTCACATTTTTTAAAAACATTTTGCCACGAAAATAAAATCGGAGTGTAAATGGGTTTACCCGTTCAGCTGACATATTCATATATAATAATAATAAAAAAAAAAAACTTGTGAAAATGTGAATATATCGATTATTATTCAACAGCTACACTAGGCAAAGCACACTTTGCGCCATAAACACACTCAATTTCAGTGATTCCAAAATGGTCTACATAGACCCAATGGGTCTACGTGAGTGAAAATATAAATTGGGGGTTATTGAGCTGTGAACGGGGGTTTAAGATAGTCGATCTCATTTCAGCAGGTCTAGACTGTTTTTTTCTTATTAATTTAGTTAGATCTAACTCCAAAACACATATGATTTGTAAATTAGCTTATCCTTTGAATTAAAACCCTGCTGTTAGAATTTTGGTTTTTAATTTTAAAATGTTAGCATCTAATTTAAATATCTTAATTGTGTCTACATTAAACAAATATTAAACATGGCCCAAATTCAAAAAGAAATATAGACAGTAAAGTATTGATTATTTATAATTTGGCTTCATTCATTTCTTTAATGTCTATGCACTTTTTATGCATTATATTCCATGCTGGATTGACCTATAGAAAACATAAGTTATTGCTTAGTGCCCTCACTTATTTATGCCCCCCCCCCCAAATGGTTTCAGAACTATTTTCAATCATTTTGAAGAAAGAGCCAAGGAAAGATTGCCTTATGTTGACAGCAAGGGGACCACTATTTCAAATAGCTTAAGGTCTTTGGTCTAAATCTGATCCTGAATAAACTTTTTAGTTATGAAGCTGGAGGATGATTTGAGACGATGACTTCCTGGAAAAATAGATAAAGATTTGAAATACTTTCGAGCACTTAAAGTTCAGAATGCACTCACAGTAGACACAATTTTCACTTCGACATCACAAAGAGAAGAGGTTTGCAAGCGTCTTACAATATCTCTGCTTATAGCAAAATCCGGAAATCCGCACAGTATTTGCCAAAGAAATTGATTTGCCTGGAATATTAGCTTAGCTTGCTTCAAAGCGAGTATACCTGATACTTCTCAGATATAATAAAATATCACTAGAAAATGTCTACCTTTATGTTCTGCCATCTTCATATCTAGTAGCAAAGGTTTCGGCAAGGTTGTCAATCTCAGTGGCGTCACTAGAGGGGTACGGGCCGCATCGGGTGAAACCCATCACTCCCTCGCGCGCCATTCGATGCATAGGGCTGCAAGCTCTCTCCACAGAAATCCGTCTTAGGCGACTTTTACAGCCACTCTCCTTCTAAAAAGGTGTGACCCCATAATTAAACGTGGACGGCCATGATTTTTGCGTTCCTCTTTTCGGCTTTCGTGTTAAGTTTGACTTTGGTAAACCTGTTTTGTCTTGTCTAATGATATGTCTCACAAATGTCAATGGACGTTCAGTTGCCCTATCTCTTAGTCAGCGAATGTCTGTGCGGGAAAAGATTTCTCTTTTGGTAACATTATTTCGGTACGTTATTCGTAAGATCCTTCTCAGTCATCACTGCTCAGCCTCTTTTCAACCGTCTCGAAGCGTAGATGGCCGTTTGGAAAATAATTGCATTGAGTAGGTTGATTTTAATCTTCAGTCTAATGATTTGTTTGTTCAGATAGGTCGTACTTTTTTAAAGACGGCTCCTGCTTTCCAATCCGACATGTAACACCATGATATGCAACTTTATTGCTTGTGATAACAGTGCCTAAATAGGTTAATATTTCTATTGGTTCAAGATCTGTATGACCAATGTTGATGGGGTTTTTGGATAACCTGCACCCAATATGCATAACTATGAGGGCATCTTTATCCGTCATATCCAGTTTACATTTAATTGAATTTCAAAGTAATGCTAGGTTGTCTGCAAAATATAACTCGGTTTGGTATATACTATGGGAACCTGAATACATCCTGTTTAATGTATGTCTATGACATCGTCGATGGCTACAAGAAAGAGAAATGGGGATAAGATAAACCCTAATCTCATAACAGACTCGGTGTTAAAAAGTTCCAGTGTCTGTTGTGATACAAAACAACTTGCTTTGTGTTAGACATGTCGCTGAATCTGGACAAATTGTTGCGAGATGTGTTATTCTCTTGCTATTTTCCAGAGCTATCAAACTTATTTTTGAAATCTACAAAACTGATCATCATTTTTTGGTATTTTAGGCTTCGATCGTTGTTGTTTCGAAGGATGTCTACCTGTTCAGCGCTTGATTTGCCTTTTCAGAAGCAGCTGAGAAACACTAGCATAATTTAAAACCTTTTCCGTAAGGAGCTCTTAAAAAATCTTTAATAGAAATGTTCAACTCAATGTTTCTGAAATAATTGTTCATTTTAAATTTATGTATTCAATTTTGATAAAATGTAAAAAAACAACGCCATTTTCAAATAGAATCGAAAACCATTTTCGGGTGTAACCAGTCAATTAATTAGCTTACAGTTTTATTATTCAACATAAAGAAACAAAAAAAAATAGTATGATGTTTTTTAGGGGGAGATTATTTTTTTTCCTTTGGAGAGGGGGAGGGGTTGGACACCCTGAGCTGACCGCACTGGGTGACACCGACCCTAGTTATACCACTGGTCAATCTCCTAAAAAAAAACTGACTTTAATTAATACTAACCGATTAATTCAGTTATTAAACTTAACCGAGATGAAGCCCGATTTTGAAATTGTATAATCAAAGCAGCCCACTTGTTATTAATTCTCATTGATATGTTGGAGGGTTCAGACAAAAGTCCTTTATGAACTGCGCAGTGGTTTCCACAAAGAGCCCAGTGTTTTGTTCGGGCCTTCTGATAGAGTATGCAGCTTTGAAAGACATGGTCGGCATTCTCTGGTGATGCTCTACAAGGGCAGATCTCACTAGCTGCCCCAACATGTGTCATTCTGATGGGTCCGGTTCTGAGATGAAATATTATATGTTGGTCATGTCGGGACTATTAGTAATAGGCATCGTTTTTCTTGAACTTTGTGTGAACTTTGTCCATTTTCATTTTTTCTGCTCTCTATTGTTTTGTTATTTCTGTCAAGTAGAGAGGGATTTCAAAATCTATCTCCCATATTTGATCTATTTCTATTGCAGCGTATTAATAGTGACTTCATGTACAACATATTAAAACATTTTGAATTTTATTTTCAATGTCATTAATATTAAAGATAAAGGACTTAGAAATTACTCTAAAAAAAACATTTAAAGTTTAAGAATTTTTCCAAAAGTGCGTAATTGCAGCGTATTAATAGTGACTTCATGTACAACATATTAAAACATTTTGAATTTTATTTTCAATGTCATTAATATTAAAGATAAAGGACTTAGAAATTACTCTAAAAAAAACATTTAAAGTTTAAGAATTTTTCCAAAAGTGCGTAATTAGCTAAGTTGGGGGTCTAACGGAAACTGGAAAACATAACAAGGGGTCTACAACAAATAGTAATTTTGGGAACCACTGCTCTATTTCATAGCCTTAGTCTATTTCATATTTTAAGTAAATGTCAAAGTCACAGTCTATATCATGGTCCCAGTCCATTCCATAAAACAACGACCTTGTTGGGAGTAGACGTCTTGCTCTTTGTGCTGCATTGTATCAAAGTGTTTTTTTTTTCAAATCTGTTCAACAATGAACTCATCAACGGATTAATTCAATAATTTCCCAAACTAATATCACTACAAAATACTGTGCCGTTTAAAAGCTAAACTACTAACTACACGTTGTGTTTTTGAAAGAGCTCCACTACTAAGTAGCCTAAACTTATCTCGTTACTCACCGTGATGCCTTTGTTCAGTAAGTTTTTCACTTGATTCGACACTAACTCTGCAGACTTGACACCCTCAACAACCAAGACTGCAACTTTTCTAGCGTTTGGCCTGGCTCCTCGCTGGGCAATGTAACCAGAATCAGCTAGTTGCTAGGTAAAGGGATATAAAAAAATATTTCAAAAACCTCAGGAAAGTTTTATTTGCAGAACATACACCCCCACCCAGACATATCTAATTAACTAATCTACATACAAGAAAGGCAAAAGTAACAAAACAATCATAGTGTGTTTACACAGCACATGTAAGATCATCGCGACACATGCATGGAGCTATTAAAATGTATGTTAACGCGGCTAAAGTCACATTTCGCAGCTATAGCAGACACATCTAAAGGTTAATTTTATTAAAAAATGAAATAAATATCCCATAATTTCTACGTCCATGAGTTACAAGTAAAAATTAGAAGATATAGGGTATAGACTTATATATAATATCTAGGGTTTGAGAGATTTTAAGTTATGCGCATGCGCAACCTTTCGGCGATGCCTGATAGAAGCGCGCGATGAATGAGATTATAAAGTACGACATGACGTTCTAAATATAAACAACGAATTTATGTAAAAATGATTTGGAAACACAAATTTGAAGGTTAATTTTATTAAATAATGAAATCAATGGGCTATATTTTGTATTTTCATGTGTCAAAGTAAAAAACTATATTTGCTAAGTGTAGTTCTTAAAATTAGATCTAGATCCTTTCGGTCATGTCTCATGTAAACATGGCTATATGACCTAGATGCATAAAATAGTGATATTATTGTACAATTGGGCAACTTATTTTGGAGGGTCTTAAGCTTGTTTTAGGGCTAATTACATACGTTACTGTTCCAGATAGTACCCAAGGAACTATTATGCCAAGTTTTATCAAGATTGGACAAATGGTTTTGATTTTTACATACATACATACATACATACATACACACTTCTTACTTTATGCTTTACATAAATTTTTACAAGCTTTACATTATAGAAAACTGTATCAGTAACTAAAATATTGTATTATTGTTATTGTGTATTATTTTTACCTGTATGAGAGCAGGTAGCTTATTGGCGGTGTAAGGATTCAGTTCCTTTGTAATCTCTTTTGCTGTGCTATAGCTTTCTAGTTTAAAACGTACATTTGATGGACAGGGATCAGATAGAAGGCCACACTGGTGATAAAAAAATATTTAAAAATAAATGTAAAAAAAAAAAAGAAAATTGTTTTTGTTCACTAGACTTTCTTTGTTTGGAACACTTAATCTGAGTGTTTTGTTAATACATGTAAATAATCATCCTACTATACTATTTCGGTGTTACAAAACTATTTTACCATGACGATCTGCGCCATGGATAAAACACTTATTATAACTTTAAAATAAATGACTAAATTATTTTTAAATCAGATAGGATCGATCGGATGTGATCTAATGCAAAACTTATACAAAACAGATCGGAGCCAATTAAGATCCTATCCAAAAGTATAAGAATAAGATGTGATCCTATAGAGATCATATCCAAAAGGTATACGAATCAAATCGTTCATGAAATAAATATAATAAAAATAGCCAGTATGTGGATAGAACTTGCGATATCCGACACCAGTTTTGGGAATTTCCGCCCACCCAACGTTTTCTCGTGAATGAAGTTTACGTTAATACTAGGTATTAAAAATAATACTGTTGGCACCACAAATAACTAGATTGGGTCTGGCAAACATTTTCCTGCATTTTCCTACAGTCTCCTACACTTCATGCTAAAGCGCCAGGTCAAATTTAAAAAAAAAAAAAAATGGAGGTGGCACTGACCAATATAGAAATGGAAAAAATATTTGCGGTACATATAGCACTCATTATATGCAATGAATCATCATAGGTTTAACAAGCCACTTTAAATAAGGGCCAATTTTTCTTTTGTCACGCAAAAGTCGTCAAGTGCATGATGTACAAAAGACGGGATAGGACAGGCGGAATTCTGATATGAGAAAAATGAGTAGAATCGCGTTAGAGGGGACGTTTTAAAGTCGATCAAAGACAAATGACAGAGAAGAATGGAGAAAGAGGTATACCATTAAACTTTACAATAAACCTAATGATCATCTCTAGTTATACAATGCTCTATATACATAGTGTTGGACAGGTTACCTCTAACTGAAATCTATAGTCTTTAATTTAATACACTGCAACTCACTCTAATTACATACTGTCATGTTCTAAGACATTCCAACTCACCTTCATCACTTTATTGACGTCCATTGAAATGATTGAAGAAATCAATTCTTTAGTCCACAAGGTGATCTCGTAGCCCAAGTAAGAAGGACTGAACACAAAGTAAATGTCTGTCGGATTCTTTTGGCCTTTAGCTGCAAGACAAATAAATTACATTGCGCATTTCATTGTAAACTTTAGGCTTTAAGATTAAAAAAAAATAAATTTTAGTGTAAAAAAACAAAAACAAAAACAGACTGTTAGACGTGGAGCAGCATCTCAAATTAAAATTAAAAACCAGGGAACCTAATTATATGATCTGTCATCTCAGCACATAGATGTATTTACATAGAAAGGGCGGGGGACGAGGGGTATTCGGCTATAGAATAATTATAAAAGGAGTACAAATAACTCAAAAGTTTGGGAACTGTAGTAAATAAATCATTACAACTTTTCTCTATTTTCTACTTTAATTTGTATAACATTTGGTTTTAACATTTATATTTATAAATTACTTCTATTTTTACATTGAAATTGTTGTTTATAAAATTGATATGATTTGTTATGTTTAAACTCTGGATTCTTTTTGGTGCGTTGATCAAAGGGTACAAAAGTTCATAGATCTATGTCGTCTCGAGAGAGGATCGTTTCCCTTTGCAACTTCTTGTCTGACTAAGGAGGCCAATGCTTGGTACATAGCTGCGGTCAAAGGTTGGGCATCTGTAATCACCAGGCGCCATAGCACTTTTACCTATCTTCCCACTACTGTTGTGTTTGACATCTGCAAACCGGGACCTTTCCTTTATGCTCGCTCTCCATGTGGATCTATTCAGTGCCACTTTTTTTTTCCACCTGTTAAGGTCGATTTTGCAGTAGGCAGGAGAAGAATATGCCAAACAGAGTAGGTGCGAGAACACATCCCCGCATGATACCACTGTTAACCTCAGAAGGTGCTGATGTGACTTCATTGAATTTCAATGTACAATTTGTTTCTTCTTATCTTATCTTATATAATACAGACGTTACTTCAAAAAAGAAGATGATTACGTCCTACGCGTCATGCATTTAGTCATGCATATTAACCAATGACTTAAATTCAGCCAAGTCAATGGTTTTCCTGGCTAGCTCAGGCAACCCATTCCATGCTCTAATAGCACTAGGGAAGAAGGAGTGTTTGTACAAATTTGTCCTAGCATATGGGACGAGGAATGCGCCTTTATCTTTGTGTCTTTCAGAGTATTTTATTAAATTTTGTTTTTGTATTTGAAGATTATGGTTCAGTGTTTTATGTATGATTGCTACTTTACTTTTGAGCCTTCTGTCCTGAAGGCTTTCTAAATTTAGTGATTTTACTAAAGGTGTTACTCTAGTCAAATGTGAATATTCGTTTGTTATGAATCTCATGAAAGCACTAAATAAACTTAGATAGTTTGAGAGGACAACGTATTTTCCTTAGGAGTTTGAAGCGGCCACTTCTTTTGACCATGTCAAAGACTTTAGTCAGATCCATGGCCGGTCCTACAGATGGCGAGGCCCTATGCGAAACTGACTGCGAGGGGCCTAATATGGGTTGTGAGTTGTGATATGGATAATAAGTGAAAATTAAGATTTTGTATTAGAAAATAAATTCGTTTTTGCATTTTATTAATGCTTTACTAAGTACAAAATTACTGTCAAATTAACTTTACGAGCCATCTACAGTAGATAGTAGTTTTCCAACGAAAAGACGATGAACATTCAGATCTGCCTTTTAGATTTACTATCGACTAGCAAAATATCGCTTTTGTTGTTTTTCTAAGAGGTCGAGATAGATTTAGATCTATATTTGAATGCCAGTGACAACGTAAATTAAGTATTTGAACTTCTTGTTTTGTTAAAATTCGGTTTATTAATAATATTATTAGGATTTTATCAAATGAAAGCAGACAATGCCGTTTTATTTTTAATTGCGAGTGGGATTAGCGTTTTCCATATTGAATGACATCCCGAAATGACACTTTTGTCTATTTTAAGTAGATTTGCATCAGTTTTCAGAAGATTTTAACCATTTCATGACATTTTCATGACTTTTTCATATATTTTATAATTTCAGGACAATGCCAGGAACCCTTTAATAATGAGTTAAAATGGTTTAATTTAATAATTTACACCTAGAGTTCGCATCGCGCGGAGCCTATAAAAGTGCGGGGCCCACTGCGGCCGCATATGTTGCAGTGGCCTAAGACCGGCCCTGGTCAGATCAACGTTGTTTGTTGAAAGTTAAACTTAAAAATATTACCACTAAAAGTTAGACACAACCATCTGATTTATTTGTTGACACTTCGACTTTCATAATCCGGTTACCTTTATTACGCTATATAATTCAACTAGCAGTACACATCGGCTACTCCCGTTGTTGTTCTCAGGCTCTAAAAGGTTTATTATGGCCGGAACACCCTCTTATTTTCTTTTTTTTTTTTTTTGTTCAATTTTAATAAACGGTGCGATGCTTTATCTATCAACCTAAAACACACACACACACACTTACACATACATATATATGTATGGATTAAGTCCCCTTATACGTATTGACACGTTTTTTTCTCCCAATTCCCATTCTCGGACCAAGTTAAAATTTCGCATAATTATTCAGTCAATAACAATGCACGAATAAATCTAAAATTTAAACTATTTGTTAATCATTTAGTACTAATTAATTAATTTTGTTTTATATAGAAGAAGGGAGATAAACCCCGCAATTTTCAGATAAATAGCAGTAATTAGCGGTTCCTACCCTTCTATTGCTTCTTTTGGCTAGTTTTATAATTTTTTAAACTTTCCTCTTAATTCAAGCAATGTACAGTATTAGCCACCACCTAAATACATTTCTTCATAGAAACAGTTTCAGGTCTACACAAAAGGTTCACTTACGAGAAAAGAATGAATACACAGGAAGTCCTATTTCGGTGATATAACATATAATAGAACTTATTTTTAATGCTTTCTAATTAGACATCGGCCTTTTGGAGAAAAAAACGAAAAAAAAACATACATAGGTTTGATAGAAGGTTTGCGTTTTTTCGCGAATACCTGTCCCAAGGTTGCGATTCAGTCCCTCGTTAAATATAATTAATGACATACAGTTAGTTAACTAATTGGTTAATTTTGTTTTATTGGTTCTTGTTGGGTCAGGTCAAACAAATAATTGTGCAAAATTTCAGCTTGATCCGAGATTGGGTGTAGGAGAAATAATTTCTGCCACAAAGACAGACAGAGTGAGTTGGTGTAAGCTTTGTAATGGGAAAAATAAGATATTATAAATAATAAAATAAACTTTAAAAAATTAAATCTAATTTTAAACTAAATGATCTCAAATTTGCATGTCCTATTCATTCATAAAAAAGAAATTAAGCAAAATATGAAAGAATATTAAAATAAAAACAAAACTTATAAAAAGGGAAAGAACTGCACATTTATAGCTAGATTTCTCGATATTGTAAGATTAATTTTTTACTTCAAACGGAATTATGTTTTTCTACATAAATAATTGAGCAAACTGTCAACTTCTTTCGAGAATGTTAAGTAGGAGAAAGAATGTGTTCAAATTTTTCCACGGACAGACAGACGGACGGAGTGAGTTGTTATAAGCTTTGTAAAAATAAAGTTTAAGGATTAATTTATAACATTGGTACCATCAAAATCGGATTTTCGATAGCTTTTCTAATTCGAGATCTAGAGGGACAAAGGAACAGTGTGACTGTACGAAATTTAAAAAAAGACTTTTTCTATTTTTAAACGTCTGTCTTTCTTAAATATTGTAAAAAAATATTTGAACTTTACATCAACATCGAAATAACTTTTATTATGTTCAAATTATGCGATGTCTAATAGATTTATTTATTTGATACTGCAATATAATTGTTCTTTCGTGTTCTTTAATAGTAGTAATAATTTTTAAATCTTCGTCTGAAATAACTAAAAAAAAATCTAATGTATCATAAGGAAACATGTATTTTTTTATGTTTTTAAGGAAATAAATAAAAAAGAAATTTTAAAATTACTTTTTTGGACCTAATAAAATCAAATCTTTATCTCACATTTAATTGTCCTACCAATTAATTCTAGAAATTAAGAACGTTGGTGATTTTGTGTGTATGTATCACGAAAGTCAAAATTAATGTGTCTCGGTAGGGTCTAAATTTTCATTTTGCAATTCAGGATATTTCCAAGTACTCAGCTTTGATCTGGAAATTAGTTAAGACTAAGACTAAGACTAGGACAGCTTTATTGATTCTTACGGAAATTTGTTGTGATTACAAGGACTCTTCTCTCATATAAAGACAACACAACAGAAAAAAAAAACATAAATACAACAGACAACATAAAGTGTTCATTCAGCGACTACACACAGGCATCTTGGTGCATTTCCCTGATCAATGAGTAGCGGTGGGTCAGTTGGGGGGGGGGTCAGTCAACACATTTGGTGGTTGTTCTGTCGTCACGAGCAGCTCGTACATCTGCAGTCACTAACTCAGAAGACTAGAAGACACTTTAAAGGTTACTTACTACACGTCTTTCTAATCAAACTTTGAATGATGTTGTTTAGATTGTCAAAGTTGTTCACATGGTTTACCCTGGAGTAGTCACCGGCAATATTGAATAGTTCTTTATCTGTGATATTTCTACCGACTCCCACGGCGAACATGACAATCCCACTGTCTCTTGCAAGCTTGGCCTCTGCCGCTGTCAGGTCTGGTCTGCCAATTAAAAGGTGTATAGACTTACAGTAAAAGACTACATAAATTGATTGACATCTAATTAACTTAGTAACTATAGCATTTGTTCAACGTACGACTATCTATAATATAAAGCAGAAAGTAATGCGTATGAATATATGTATGTATGTATGTATGTATGTATATGTATGTATGTATGTATGTATGTATGTATGTATGTATGTATGTATGTATGTATGTATGTATGTATGTATGTATTTATATGTATGTATGTATGTATGTATGGAGGAGGAGATGGCATTCCTGCTGAAGTAATTCAGGCTGGAAAACATGCCCTAATCAAACCACTCCATGAACTGCTAAGCTTGTGCTGGGAACAAGGAATGGTCCCCCAGGAATTGAAAGACTCCAACATTGTTACAATTTATAAAAATAAAGGCGACCGCTCTGATTGTAACAATTACAGAGGCATCTCACTGCTTAGCATAGTCGGAAAGGCTTTTGCTAGAGTGTTACTAAAGCGATTACAGATCCTGGCAGATCGTGTTTATCCAGAGTCGCAGTGTGGCTTTAGGGCAGGAAGATCTACAACAGATATGATTTTCTCTCTGCGGCAGCTACAGGAGAAGAGCAGAGAACAAAAGCAGCCCCTCTTCATAGCTTTTATTGATTTGACCAAGGCCTTTGACCTTGTTAGCAGAAGCGGTCTGTTTGCTGTACTAGAGAGAATCGGCTGTCCAAATAAGTTAAGAAAACTAGTGTCAGCTTTTCATGAAAATATGCAGGGCACCGTTCAGTTTGAAAGTTCTTCCTCCAGGCCATTCTCCATTAAGAGCGGTGTAAAACAAGGATGTGTACTGGCCCCTACACTTTTTGGCATCTTCTTCTCAGTCGTACTATCCAGTGCTTTTAAATCCCTGGAAGACGGAATATACATCCATAGCAGATCCGATGGAAGGCTCTTTAACCTGGCACGTCTTAAAGCCAAAACGAAAAGGCGTCGTATCTTGATAAGGGAGCTGCTGTTTGCCGATGACGCGGCACTCGTATCTCACTCACAAGGAGGTCTACAGAAGCTAGTGAACGCCTTAGCAGCTGCTTGTCAAGAGTTTAGCCTTACTATAAGTCTCTCCAAGACCGAAATCCTGGCACAAGACGTTGCAGAAATACCTATAATACAAATTGGGAACCACACCCTTTCAGTGGTGCAGGAATTTACGTACTTGGGTTCAACAATTGTCAGTAACCTAGACTTAGACATCGAGCTGACAAAAAGGATAGGAAAAGCTACCACAGCATTGGCAAAACTCTCCAAGCGCGTCTGGGAAAATGGTAAATTGACCACAGCGACCAAAATCCTAGTCTACAACGCCTGTGTTGTGAGCACTCTCCTTTATGGCAGTGAAAGCTGGTCAACATACATGTACCAAGAGCACAGATTGAATAGTTTCCACTTGCGCTGCCTGAGACGCATAATGGGCATCTCTTGGAGGGACCATGTCTCCAATCAGGAAGTTTTGAGACTGGCCAATATGAACAGCATGTATGCTCTCCTGACACAAAGGAGATTACGCTGGCTCGGACATGTCACCCGCATGCCAGATGGTAGAATCCCGAAAGATATCTTATATGCTGAGCTTGTGGAAGGAGTCAGACCCAAGGGCCGCCCAAGACTAACATATAGAGATGTCTGCAAGAGAGACATGAGAGCCTCAGGCATCAGTGAAAGTATGTGGGAAAACATAGCCAAAGACCGGAGTGCATGGAGACAGACTGTGCGTGCTGGGACAACCCTTGCTGAGAACAAAAGAATTGAAGCGGCTTTAATCAAGAGGGAAAAAAAGAAAGCTGCCCTGTCTGCTAGCCCTAAATCAGAGGCATACAAATGTACGAATTGTGGCAAAGTCTGCCGTTCTAGAATTGGCTTGATTAGCCACACCAGATTCTGCCCCGTCTCAAGATTAAGCCAAAACCAGTGACTCACTTGGGCGCATCCATTGCCTTTCGAGACAAAAGGAGCCATATATGTATGTATGTATGTATGTATGTATGTATGTATGTATGTATGTATGTATGTATGTATGTAAGTATGTATGTATGTAAGTATGTATGTATGTATGTATGTATGTATGTATGTATGTATGTATGTATGTATGTATGTATGTATGTATGTATGTATGTATTTATATGTATGTATGTATGTATGTATGGAGGAGGAGATGGCATTCCTGCTGAAGTAATTCAGGCTGGAAAACATGCCCTAATCAAACCACTCCATGAACTGCTAAGCTTGTGCTGGGAACAAGGAATGGTCCCCCAGGAATTGAAAGACTCCAACATTGTTACAATTTATAAAAATAAAGGCGACCGCTCTGATTGTAACAATTACAGAGGCATCTCACTGCTTAGCATAGTCGGAAAGGCTTTTGCTAGAGTGTTACTAAAGCGATTACAGATCCTGGCAGATCGTGTTTATCCAGAGTCGCAGTGTGGCTTTAGGGCAGGAAGATCTACAACAGATATGATTTTCTCTCTGCGGCAGCTACAGGAGAAGAGCAGAGAACAAAAGCAGCCCCTCTTCATAGCTTTTATTGATTTGACCAAGGCCTTTGACCTTGTTAGCAGAAGCGGTCTGTTTGCTGTACTAGAGAGAATCGGCTGTCCAAATAAGTTAAGAAAACTAGTGTCAGCTTTTCATGAAAATATGCAGGGCACCGTTCAGTTTGAAAGTTCTTCCTCCAGGCCATTCTCCATTAAGAGCGGTGTAAAACAAGGATGTGTACTGGCCCCTACACTTTTTGGCATCTTCTTCTCAGTCGTACTATCCAGTGCTTTTAAATCCCTGGAAGACGGAATATACATCCATAGCAGATCCGATGGAAGGCTCTTTAACCTGGCACGTCTTAAAGCCAAAACGAAAAGGCGTCGTATCTTGATAAGGGAGCTGCTGTTTGCCGATGACGCGGCACTCGTATCTCACTCACAAGGAGGTCTACAGAAGCTAGTGAACGCCTTAGCAGCTGCTTGTCAAGAGTTTAGCCTTACTATAAGTCTCTCCAAGACCGAAATCCTGGCACAAGACGTTGCAGAAATACCTATAATACAAATTGGGAACCACACCCTTTCAGTGGTGCAGGAATTTACGTACTTGGGTTCAACAATTGTCAGTAACCTAGACTTAGACATCGAGCTGACAAAAAGGATAGGAAAAGCTACCACAGCATTGGCAAAACTCTCCAAGCGCGTCTGGGAAAATGGTAAATTGACCACAGCGACCAAAATCCTAGTCTACAACGCCTGTGTTGTGAGCACTCTCCTTTATGGCAGTGAAAGCTGGTCAACATACATGTACCAAGAGCACAGATTGAATAGTTTCCACTTGCGCTGCCTGAGACGCATAATGGGCATCTCTTGGAGGGACCATGTCTCCAATCAGGAAGTTTTGAGACTGGCCAATATGAACAGCATGTATGCTCTCCTGACACAAAGGAGATTACGCTGGCTCGGACATGTCACCCGCATGCCAGATGGTAGAATCCCGAAAGATATCTTATATGCTGAGCTTGTGGAAGGAGTCAGACCCAAGGGCCGCCCAAGACTAACATATAGAGATGTCTGCAAGAGAGACATGAGAGCCTCAGGCATCAGTGAAAGTATGTGGGAAAACATAGCCAAAGACCGGAGTGCATGGAGACAGACTGTGCGTGCTGGGACAACCCTTGCTGAGAACAAAAGAATTGAAGCGGCTTTAATCAAGAGGGAAAAAAAGAAAGCTGCCCTGTCTGCTAGCCCTAAATCAGAGGCATACAAATGTACGAATTGTGGCAAAGTCTGCCGTTCTAGAATTGGCTTGATTAGCCACACCAGATTCTGCCCCGTCTCAAGATTAAGCCAAAACCAGTGACTCACTTGGGCGCATCCATTGCCTTTCGAGACAAAAGGAGCCATATATGTATGTATGTATGTATGTATGTATGTATGTATGTATGTATGTATGTATGTATGTATGTAAGTATGTATGTATGTAAGTATGTATGTATGTATGTATGTATGTATGTATGTATGTATGTATGTATGTATGTATGTATGTATGTATGTATGTATGTATGTATGTATGTGTATGTATGTATGTATGAATGTATGTATGTAGTATGTATGAGTATGTATGTATGTATGTCCCGAATAGAAATCAAAACCATTTAACCAATCTTGATAAAACTTGACATACATGTACTTTGGATACTAACTGCAACAATAACATATGTAAAGTAGTAAAACATACATAAGAAACCTCAAAAAAAAAAAGTTGCCCAACACTATGAAAGTATTTCTATTTCATTGATCTAGGTCATATAGCCATGTTTACATAAGACAAGATCAAAAGGTTACGCATGCGCATAGCTGTAATTCTTGCAAAGGCTAGATCTACTCTTCGCAAAGATTGTTTTTTACTTGAACACATGAACATACAAAATATAGTCCATTTATTTAATTATTTAATCAAATTAACCTTCAAATTTGTGTTTCAAAAACAAATAACATAATTCTTTTCCTAATGCTGTGATTCTATCCGTCTTGACGTACATTTCATATCCATTCGCAATGTCATTCTCTTCTTATATTAGACACTACCAAAAAGTCAAGCATGCACATTACAGAACATCTTGTGAAGGCTAGAGCTACTCTTCGCAAAGATAGGTGTTTACTTTAACACATGAACATACACAATATATTCTATTCATTTCATTATTTATTACAATTAACCATTTTTACGGAATGTGACTTTAGCCGTGTTGACATACATTTTAATAGTTACATTCATGTGTCGCGCACATCTAACATGCGCTGTGTAACTACACTAGGTTTGGACTAACTAGATGAGGCTCTATATGGAGATTATTAAATATACTAACATTCAGTAATTAATAATTTTATTGAGCCCTTGAATTCACTCTTATAATAATAGATCTTTTTTTATTATAATAGTATCGAGACTCTAGATCTAGCATCTAAATACATAGGGTTACAAGCAAATGTTTTTCTTGAAAAAACGGATTTAGGTCGATTAACTATTTTTATAGCTCCATTCACACTATTTTTAAATTTGCGCATTCGCTTTACTTTTAACCATAGACTTATATATTGTATCTATACTGAACATGGAGATATTTTAAAACTACAAGTTGAAACAAGGCGTTGTTTTGTAAAGTAGTTATAAGAAGTAAAGTTTTTTTCAACCCTAACCTATGTAACATAGAATTTAATTTTTAGATCTAGATCTAGTAGTTGAACATCAAAAATAAGAAAACACTCTTCTCATTATCCTTATTTTGCAATTTTTAGATACATTATCTAGAAAGATCTAGGTAATCAATATATTTAAATGTACATAAGATGATTCAAATCAACAAACATGAATTATTTCGATCTAGGATTTTTGAAACATTATCTCAATAGAAACTAACAGGAAATGTCCCATTCTAAAGAAAATCCGAGAAAAGATTTGCATTATTTCTAAACTTTGAATACTAATTCTGGCTGTTCTGTCATCAAGGCTATGGTACTAAGGGATAATTGGGATGAACACTTATGTAGATAGTTATTAGGTCGGAAAATGAAGACCCGATGGATTCCAGATCTCATGGCCTTAGCTTAACATACTCGGTGTTAAAATAAGGTTCTTTAATATGAGCACAAGGCGAACAATGTGTAAGAAAACTGGCCCCTAGTGGATGACTTCTAAAATACGGAAACATTAGAACCATTTGCCAATGCCTAAAAACTCGTCACTCATTCTAAACTGGGCAGAGTACACTAAATGTTTATTTATTTTCTAATCTTAAAAAGAAACCATTTTAAATTGTTACGTTTTACTATTATATTAGAAACGAACTAATATTCATTCTTTGTCACTGCCAGGGTCGAGCTTCGTTAAAGAGAAACGAAACTCTCTTTAACAGTGTCCGTTGAGAAATTGTCTGCTGATGTGGCAGCTCTGCAGAAGTACCATCCTATGACAGGCCACAAGAGTCTTTTTTAGGAATGTTAAGGGCCATGAAGGTATCTGTGAGGTCCGTTGTAATTATCCCCTCATTTGATATAACAACAGGGTATAACTATAATAATAATTATTATTATTATTTGTATTACTTTTGTTAGCTTGTAACTCTTCATGGGTTCAAACTGGTTGGAACCTCGTCGCTGGATGAGTATTTTTACAAAAGCACTAGCCTTGTATGTATATCTTTGAGGAAAAAAAAAACTCTGACTAATTGGTCTTTCTGGTTTGTACGTTATGTTTCAAAATATGATCTTCAAATGAAATGTGGCTATTTCAATCACGTTTTCATCGGGTTTTCCCGCACTCGACTTGGATGTTTCTTTTTATTCAATAAAGAATTATATAAACAAATACAATTTCATGAAGTTTCGAGCATTCTCTTGTGTATAAACAAAGATGGATTGTAATTAGCAAACTTAATTGTGCAATCTCATTAGATTAACTGCTTCAAAATTGAAGCATATAGAAAAGTAAATAGAATTAGAAATTTTAGACCTCAATTGCAGTGACGTAGCTATGGTGGGGAGGGGAATGGGAGAGAATTTAAAAATCACCCCGGGCCCCCACTTGAGGGTTCCCCCAAATAAGTATTCATTTTTTTTTACATTAAATATTACCCCATTATCTCATGTTATGACATCAAAAAACGAAATGCAGGGTCCCCTAAAGACGTCAGGCCCCCTGGACCCCCAAATTAAAGAACATTCCTAGCTAAACCACTGCTCCATGGGTTACATCGAAAACAATCATAATAGAAGGCTTGAACACTTACTTGAAATGTCACAACCTGTGGGCAGTTTCAACCAATCGCTCGCTGCCACCTCATAGGTCTGTACAACGTGGAAACGAGCTATTGGTCTAGAGTCTAGACTGCCTATAAGTTTTGACATTGCAGGCCAGTGTTTGGCCTTCTCTAGTGATTGGTCTCAATTTCATAAAGGAAGAAATGATATTTTCTTTTAAAAACATTTTTAAGTATCTTTCTAATTCTGATAATACTTATCCACGACACTTGTTATTTGAACCAATGCCTGAATTTCCTACTCTATCTGTCATATTAACAATAAAAAAATGTTTAATCTTATAAAAACGAAAAAAAAAAGGTTACGTATAAACAGGTAGCAAGTAAATAACGTTTGTACTTATATATCCAAATGAAAGTCAATAATTACTCGTGTGACTCTCCGTCCGTTATGACCAGGCCAATCCTTGTGACCCCTGGCCTGACCACTGCATTACTCAGTTGGCGCTCACGCATGTACTTGATGCCTTTATTAGTGTAAGTCGCATTGCCTTGCTCGTGAGAAATTTTCCCTATAGCGTTAAGGACGTCTTTCTTGGTATTGTATGTATTCAAGTTGAACGAGTTCTAAAATGTACAAGATAAACATAACAATTCCAGATATCAAACAGAGTTTGTGTTTTAAATTTAAATCTTAGGCGGTCCCTTGTGGGTCCGTCGTTTAAAAAGCAATAAAAGTGAAGATCATTAGTTTTGATACATTCAAAAGAAAAAAGAAAGTGTGAATATATTTTATTTACTTTAAACATTTTTTTTATTTGTGAAGAACAAAAAAGACAAAAAAGACATATCACATTAAAAAGTTAAAAAAAAAAAGAATTATAGATATTAGAAATAATAAAAGATCAATCACCACTATTCCTGTCTTTTGCAAAAAAAAAATACACTTAATTAAACCTTGATTGCCTGAGATTACATCCTATACAAGGCCTTTGATACCATACTTCCACTTGTTGGCTGTCTGGATATATTACCACCAGTTCGACTATATAATGGTGCAGCAGCTTTTTAAGGCAAGCATCCATACAACAAGTTTTCCTGCAGCTGAACTTAAAAGCGGCCAAATTATACCTAAAAATGGTAAGAAAACTAAGACCTATCATGTTAAAATTTGACCTGGACAAGCTGAAAGACCCCCACAAATATCTGCTATATTCGAGCCACAAGTAGGAGGAAGCTTTGCAGCCCTCAACATCCTGGATTCCAATATAAAAACGCAAGCTGATATGCTAATTACAGTTATCACAGATACAACCCTAAAAGTACTAAGGAAGCAAGGACATTCACTTACTTTAGTGTGCACTTCATTAGAATAAGGAATGATGGCGACCCTGACGCTGTCCTTGTCTATCACCAATTGCTGGAGGAAGGTTTGAAGAAACTTGATGCTTTTTTTGAAGTCTTCAACCCAGATGGAGCTGGAGGAGTCCAGGACTATGCCTAGCTCAAGAGATGGTGTCTGGCATTCTTCAACTGAATAGTTTGATAATGAACCTTATATCACAGCAAAGTACATAGAAATGACAGGTTGTGGTCCTACATCTTGACAAAACCAATATATTTAATACGGCAATTATTTGTTAAACGCCTGCTCTTAAGTAAACAAAGTCTTCTTTCTTACATATATCTACATTGATTATGTCCTTTGTTTCCTTGGTAGATTTAAAAAAAAATGATATAACAAGAAAAATTTTAAAAAAGAAAAAAAAGAAGAAAAAAAAAGGTTATCTAAAGGGGAAGAACTCCGTCCTTAAAACTATATTTTACAGTTACACATTATTTCCCTTATTCGATATCAAACAAAATAATTAATTACCAATAATTAATTGACTAATTGAGTATTTTTAGCGGTCCCCGAAAGGGGAAAAGACGCTATTAGTTTTGTGCGAAATGTCTGTCCGTCTGTCCGTCTGACCGTCTGTCCGTCTGTCCGTCTGTCCGTCTGTCCGTCCGTCCCGTTTAGATCTCGTAAACTAGAAAAGATATTGAAAATCCGACACCACAATATTTTAGACCATTCAAAGTTCTGATGCAACGGCTACTTTTTATTTTTCTGAAAGCGAAATCTAATTTTTAAAATCAGTTATGCAAGCTGTTTTTTAAAGAGAAAAAGCTAATTAGCATGCATTATAAGTTAGACCTAATTTAAAACGAATAATAATTTTGTAAACTTCATTTTCCTAAACTTTTTTTAATTTCAAACATCATTTTTATATTTTGTTTTGAGGATTCGAATAAGAGATAAAGCCTTTTCATAACAATTAGATCAATTATAAGACATCAGTTAGGCCAGGGAAGTCGCTGTGGCTGAGCGGTAAAGCTCTTGGCTTCTGAACCGGGGGTCCTGGGTTCGAATCCTGGTGAGGACTGGGATTTTCAACTTTGGAATCTTTGGGAGGCTCTGAGTCCACTCAGCTCTAATGGGTACCTGACATTAGTTGGGGAAAAGTAAAGGCGGTTGGTCGTTGTGCTGGCTACATGACACCCTCGTTAACCGTAGGCCACAAAAACAGATGAACTTTACATCATCTGCCACAAGGTCTAAAAGGGGAACTAGTTAGGCCAGGTTCACATCTAAATTTACATTCACTTTCACCTATTCTTTGATCCGCGGGACCGTTGGGGCACTACACAAGATCTGTCAACCTTCTTTCTCCATATCTCTCATTTGTCTTTCAAATAATTTCATTAGGATGTTCTTTCTGAAAATATTGAAGCCTGCCTGGGTGGACCACTTCAGGGGCCGATTTTGAGTTTGTGTTTCCACACAAACTGTCCTTTGTAACCTTGTTGTTTATTGATTCATGTTTTTTTTTTTAGTTATAAAAAATAATTGTAACTTGGTATCACTTGATCGGAGAATGCGTAAGTGAGAATTAGCGTTAACAATTATAGAAGGGGATTAAGCCAAATAAATTTAGCCATATCTGTGAATACTGAAATGTTAGTTTCCTTTGTTGCCATTAAACCTAAAAAAATACAAGTAGTTATTCGTCTAATTGGTTACTTATTTTATTGTTTCATGTCTTTTCTATATCAAGGCATATTTATGCGGAGCCAGGATGTGAGACAGGTGGCCAGCATCCGCTGGGCACGACGCCTTGGGTCCAGCCCATCGTAAAAGAGCGCCACGATGTCCTCATCCACAAACGGGGAGTTGTGCCCTCCACTAAAACCCGAAAGATGAACGCACCAGGAGGCAAGGTAAACGGAAGTGGTGCACCCCCACCCGGTTACGATTGTAGCAAACAGTTTTGGATGATCCACATCAATCTGAATCGGCTATTCTTCTCTGAAACGTATCGAGGTCCATACAATCGCAGAACGATACGAGGCAGATGTCCTTCCTGGCCAAGAGACTCAGTGCTCAGACGAAGTGCCATCCCTTCTTTATGGCTTTACCGCTTTACCAGTGTTTCTGCTCGAGGTGCCAGGTATTAGTAATGTTTGTAAGAAATACGCTGAAGGCCCGAGTTGTGGAATCCAGCGCCCCTGCGGGACCCGGCGGGACGGATATTTTGACAGTTGAGGTGTAAAAATATGGTCAGCGATTCACATTGGTAAACCTCTACAATTTAAACTGCGTGAGTCATTTGGCACAAGGATGATCGTCGCAGGTGATTTCAACGCTAAAACCCCCACTTGGGGGTGCCCGGAGACAGACGTTAGAGGGCGGAGACTGCTCGAGATATGTGACTAAACAAATCTGGTTGTCTTGCTGGGCAAAGACTGCCCCCCACCACCCTTTGATATTGGGGCGTGTCGCGACCAGACTGGTGTCAACTGACTTAAGGTCACAGTCAAGAGTGGATGTGCCTGAAGATGTCAGTAGCGATCGAAAAGATCAACACCAAGTCCCCATACACAGAACCACAAAGGATGTACAACCGTGTTAACTGGGGTCTGTTTAAGAGAGCATTGGATGCCTCTTTAAATGCGCTGGATGTCAAGGTTGGATGCATCAACCGGACTTACGGACTTTTTGTTAAGGCCATCTTGAGTGCCACTCGAAGGGCTATTCCGCGGTGCTACGGTGGGCTAAATACTCGGCCTTTTTGGTCTCCCTCTCTGAAACGCCTAATCCGACGTGTTTACAACAATCTATAGGGGAGGTGAAGGAAGCCATTTCGGATGGCACGAGACTGAAGTGGGCTAAGACTTGCGATAACCTGGATCTTACGGATGAACGCCAGGCATGGAAACTCCTAAATAACTTGACTAGGGCGAAAGAACCAAAAGCAGCAGCGCCCCTACAAACGGCTAAAGGCATGGTGTTCACAGACTGTAAAATATCGGACTCTCTAAATCGTGCCTTTGTGGCTATCTCTTAGTCAGTTAGAAGGAATGAAATGTTGAAAGCTCTAGACTAATTCTAGACGGTATCAGGAAGGCCTAAACAAAACGCAGTATGGTTTATGGCGAAAATGAGTCGAGGACATTAACTAACCTATCATCCACGGAGAGTTAGAATTTACAGTTCGAAAGTTCAAATTGAGAAAGGCACCAGGGCCAGATTGACTCACCAACGAAAAGTTGAAGAATCTCGGCCCCATCGGCAGGAAGAAACTGTTGGAATTGATTAATCATACGTGGACTCAAGGGGATTTCTCCAAGTCTTGGCGAGTGGCAACGATTGTTCCCCTTCTCAAGAAGGGGAAGGTCCACTAGCGGATCCAAAACTTTGGAGTGGGGGGGGGGAAGATTTTTTTCCAAACCCTAACCCTAACGCACAGTAAACCCTAACCATATGCATAAAAGTGCGTACAGCGTATATATGTATAATTTATAGGCCCTTAATACATTGCAAATAAAACCGTTGTGCCTTTAAAAGATAAGATACCCCACATATTTAGATTAAGGCTTTGAGGATCGCCTCCGAAAGGTAGTAAAGGTTGGAAAAGGGCGACCTGGAAAAGACTATCTGGATTTAGAACTCATCTCAATCGTGACTTTTTTACTGAAAAATTTCGTTTGAATTCTAACTTTTCCAAAACAAAGCCTTTCTTAAAATAATTATGATAAATTTATGATAAAAAAGGGGAGGAAAATGATTAATCCTCGCTCCTTGATATAAGAATTTAATTTATAGCATGTATAAATTATATTAGTGACAGTTTTTTTTTTATTTTGTATTTTTCTTAACTATAATACAAAAGAAAATGTATTGGTTTGTCCGATGGGGAGAAGGTGATTGCAGGTATCGCCTCTCTCACCTGGTACAACCTTTTTTTTATTTTATACTTATCGTACAATTTGAGATTAGAGTGTGGTGCGACATAATATGCAATGAGTTCACATATCAATACATAGTTTATATATGGATATTCGACTAATTTTGTTCACAAACTATGATTTCTCCATAAAAATAGGACCGCCCCCCCACTCAGAGGGCTAGAGTGGGAAGGGCAGTAGAGGTATTCGCCCCCCAATCGGCCAACAGGGAAACGACATAATATAAAGATCGGTTAAAATACCAATAACAAGTTTTAATCATATAGATACTTAATTGATTCAGTTAACAAGCTGTGATTTCTACAAATAAATTGGACCGCCCCCCCCACTCGAAAGTTTAGGGGAGCGCGCGGGATTGATGCCATCGCCCCCTCCCGACCCCACCATATCGGCCAACATACTAGAGGGGAGGGCGAAATAATCTTAAAATAGGTTGAAATATAAATAATTAGTATATATTATTAACATAAGTAATAAATTCGTATACAAATTGCGTAAATTCTATACTAAAATTCGTCCGCCCCCACCCAAGGGGGGGGGGTCGGCTGAGTGGGGGGGGGGGGCGATCGCCCCTACCGCCCCCCCCCCCCATGATCCGCCAGTGGGAAGGTCCAGGATCGTGCAGAAAGCTATAGACTCATATCGTTGACGTCCAATGTTGGGAAGACGACTGAATGCATGATCAACAGAAGGCTCACATAGTTCCTAGAGACGAAAGGTCTATTGCTCCTGAACAGGGCGGGTTCATGCAGCATCGAAATGCGATCGACCAAGTGACGTTATTCTTGCAGAAGGTGGCGGACGGCTTCCAGTGGGGCAACACAAAGCGACCTGGTCAGTCGACGCTAGCAGTATTTATCAATGTCAAACAAGCCTGCAACAGAGTATGAAGGCCTGACCTGTTGTTAAAGCTTATAAACCTAGGTGTCGGTTCACATAGTCTTAGGTGAATACAATATTTCCTTACGGAGCGGACAGTACAGTCGAGAGCTGGTAAGCACGTGTCAACGAAACTTCCACTGGAGCAGGGCTTGCCGCAAGGGTCGGCACTCAGTTTTGTCCTATTTCTTTTGTACATCAACGACTTGCTGGCCCTCTTGAAATGCCAGAAGCTGCTGTTTGCAGGTGATATTGTGTTGTGGGAGTCGCGGAGAGACCGTCAACAACTCTATCCTGCTACGCTTGAATGTGCAACCTCTAGGTAAACCACTCGAAGTCGGTTTACTCCTAGTTTACGCTCAGACGTGATATGTTGAAGGAGCCAGTTGAGCTACGAATGGGCGAAAAGATGCTAGCGTAGGACGAAAAGCTTAAGTGGGTCGGGGTTATCCTCGATCAGAACCTGACTTTGCGAACATTTCCAGCTGGTGCGAAAAACAGCTTCCGAGGAGAACATTGTAAAGAAACTAGCTGAAACGAAGTGGGGAGCGAAAGCAGATGTGATAAGAGGGCTTTACATGGGTGCAGTACGCTCTCATTTGGACTACAGTCTACTTGTTTAGGTATGGGCATCGCAAAAGACTCTAGCAAGCCTAGACGCTGCTCAGAATCGAGCCATACGACAAATCTGTGGTACATTTCGGACAACGCCAATTGCCGCAGGCGAATTTATGGCAAACGTGCCGCCGTTGAAGTTGCGCACAGAGCGAGCCGTCATACAAGCTCACGATAGATATATTCGGCTGCAGGAAGAATGCCCACTCAGAAGTCTGGTAGACAACTGGGTGGGCAGGAGACGTCTCAATAACCGGCCTTTCTTCATGCATGTGGAACGTGGGCTGGTCAAAGAGATGAATCTGTCGGTGGAGCGGGCTGCTTTTTTCCCGTCCGGTTCTTTCCCCCCAAAACTAAGGCTTACGGCATGATGACGATACGGAAGTGCCTTTTTAACCCAGTGGTAACAAGGCAGTGTGAGCCCTCACGGCTACTACATGCAGCCAGAGAAACTATCACATCGTATCCAGCAGGAGTGACCACTATCTACACAGACGGCTCAGTGCAGACGCTCAAGGGCGCTGTGAAAGCTGGATATTGGGCGGTAGTTCAACTCTCTGGCACCCCGAAAGTGACAAGCTCATGGGATCCTGCCTCTTGGCTGAATTTAATTTAATGTTCAAAGCACTGGAATGGGTGGAAGGAAAAGCTAGAAACGGGGCTGCGCCAGCCAATAACATAGTCTTATTTACCGACTTGATCTTCACTCTAGAGGCCCTCGAAGAGCAGTGTGCAGGTGTCAGAAGGGTAGAAGAACTCCTCACGGTCATGGGGCGTCTCCCACAACTCGGCCTGAACGTTTCCATGCTATGGGTGCCTGCCCATTGTGATGTGGTCGCTACGACATGGCCGACCACCTCACAAAAACCGCGGTCCAGACGGCACTCGTGCGTGATGAATCGTGTACATACCAAAGGGTACGATCCAGGGCTAACAAAAGATTGTTGGTGCTTTGGTGCGATGGCTGGAATTCTTTGGATAAGGGTTGTGATCTCCACAGGGCAATGAGTAGACCAGACAAAAGGATGCATGGTGGCAACTTAATCGCGTGGAACAGGCCGTCCTAGCCCAGTTCAAAGTCGGTCACTGTCTAATAGGTGCTTACTTCTGACGGTTTCGAGACAACACGGTGTCGCCACTGCATCGAGGACGTCGAGACAATAGAGCACATTATGTATGAATGTCGCGTTCTGCATGAACGACGATCGGGACAAGGATTTGATAGCGAGAAAACTGGTTCATGTACGACATTAAGGCTGTCCTCGTACGAGGACAAGGCGACCTTAAAACTCACTGCCCGCTTCCTTTCACGTGCTCTAATGGAGTAATTCTCAGCATGGATTCGCTTCCAATGGGGTTTCTGATTCGAGAATGAGCGTGGAGTAACACCATTTTTACCAAACAGACAGACAGTGTGAGTTGATATAATATTTGTAAAAATGCAATTAGATCAAAGCATTAAATAATATCGTACTAAGTATAAAATTAAAAAATCACTTTGAGCATAATCGTTCTAAACAATATAATTCTCACATTTACTATTCTAACGCTTTCCGCTTTCCTACCTAGAAAAATTAAGAATAATTGTAGATGTTTAAACTAACGTCTAGGTGAGGGCTAACTTTTCTCGGGGTCCCGAGGAAGAATCGTGGTGAAAACTGGGATTTTTTATTTCGGGATAAACCTATTGGCATAAACCTATTGGCATAAACCTATTGGCATAAACCTATTGGCAAGACACACTACATACCACATGTCTGTACGGCCAGACGTTGGACAATACTTTTAAGATTATTAAAGCTGTCCACGTGGTTTATCCTGGAGTAGTCGCCAGCAATCCTAAGTAGCTCCTTGTCGTTGATACCTCTACCAACTCCCACGGCAAACATATGGATCCCACTATCTCTCGCAGCCTTGGCCTCTGCTTCTGTTACATCTTTACTGTCAATTAGAATTGGTACACACGAACACTATAAGACAGTATATAAATTATAGCTAATTAAATAAGCAAAGATGAAAATAAAGTAGCCCAGTTAGGCAGAGGCGTAGCTACCCATGTGCAGCATCAAACTAATAATACACTTTCTTAGTAAAAGAACACATTATGCAAAACATGAACAAAGACTAATTTACTTGAAATGTAGATTACAAATTTAATTAAACTCTTCCTTGTTGATCCCCAATGATATTTTGAAATAAAATGTAAGCTGTAGACCAAGCCAGGTAGAATCAAATTTACTAGATTTATTTAAATCTCTCTAGGCAATGCATTTTTACACTTTCTTTTGTGGCTCATGGTCATTAGCGGATCCAGAACTTTGGAGTGAGGGGTGGGTTGATTTTTTTCCAAACCCTAACCCTAATGCCAAGTAAACCCTAACCCTATACGTAATTGTACGTACAACATCTCTCTCTCTCTCTCTCTCTCTTTAAAAAAGCAGTGTTTCTCAACATTCGGGGAAAAAGTCATGTTGAGGCGTTTGTCTTAACAGCTATGGGGTCTGGGAGAGCGCTGTGAGCTGCGAAGCCCCGACGCCAAAAGTGTTTTCTTGTATTCTTCACTGCAGAAACGCATTCTCCTGACATCTACAACTCATTATTCATCATATTAAAAAAGGAACTTTTGAATAATGTTTACTTGAAAAATATTCTAATATAAATTTATAGACCCTTACTACATTTTAAATAAAACCGATTTGTTCTTTGATAAGATCAGATGTAATTAGGTTAAGGCTTTTAGGATCGCCGCCAAAGAAAATTTATTGGAAAAATAATAAAAAAAAAAAAAAAAACTCATTTTTAAGTGATACATTTTGTTCAATAAGCATGTTTGTAACTTTGTTTTGTTACAGAACTATATTTCAAAGCACTAAATTTCGGAAGTGGGAGGAGAAATTAAGTGGGCCAATTAGATTCTACTCTAATTTTTTTTTACCATTTTTAGGATTCAAGCATAAATTGTGAGTTATAGTCCAAAATTTATTTAACAAGAAAATATCAGTCTGAGTAAAGGTTGGAAAAAGGCGACTAGGAAAATACTATTTTGGTTCAGAATTAATATCCATTGTTTCTCTTATACTGAAAAATTTCGTATAAATTTTACATTTTCCATAGCAAAGTCTTTCTTAAAATTATTATGATAAATTCATGTGCAATGACACAAACTCTGTCGCCACATTTGATTATTCTGTTTTAATACGTCATGGTTTCGTCAGGTAAGGGGAGGAGGCGGTAGAATAAAAATGTTTAATTCTCGCTCCTTTTTATAATTTTTGCTAATGATTGCATTTCGCATTAAAGAATAGGGGTAGGGCGACTCGATATAAGAATTTACTTTATAGCATATACAAATTATAACAGTGACAGATTTTTTTTTTATTTTGTAATTTCTTAACTATAATACAAAAAGAAAAAGGATTGGTTGGTTCGATGGGCAGAACGCGATTGCATGTATCACCCCTCCCACCTGGTACAACCCTATTTCATTTTATATTTACTAATATTAAAATTGGAGATTAGAGTGTGGTGCGATATAATATACAAATGGGTTCACATATCAATACATAGCTTCTATTATATAGATATTCAACTAATTTTGTTCACAAACTATGATTTCTCCATAAACATAGGACCGCCCCCCCCCCACTCAGAGGGCTAGAGGCCAGTAGATGCAATCGCCCTCCACCTTAACCCACCGAATCGGCCAAGATACCAGAAGGGGAGCGACATAATATAAAAATTATATATTAATTCAACTAATTTTGTTCACAAACTATGATTTCCCCATAAAAGTAGAATCGCCCCTCCCCCCAAAGGGCTTAGGTGGGAAGGGCAGTAGAGGTATTCGACGCCCCCACCCAATCGGCCAACAGGGAAACAACATAATATAAAGATCGGTTAAAACATCAATAACAAGTTTTAATCATATAGATCTAGATATTTAATTGATTCTGTCAGCAAGCAGTGATTTCTACAAATAAATTGGACCCCCCCCCACTCGAAAGTCAATAATCTAAAAATAGGTTGAAATATTAATAAGTAGTATATATTATTAACATAAGTAATAAATTCATATACAATTCATGTGAATTCTGTACTAAAATTCGTCCGCTACACCCCTTTGGGGAGGGTCGTCCTAGTGGAACGGGGTTTAAACTCAAAATCCCCTTTGGCTATGCTCATAGAATTTTGAGTGTGCTTTTTTTTAAAGGAAAGGTGGGTTTTAGCTTCAAACCCCGCTGGAGGAAAGGGGGGGGGGTTAAAGTCAAAGCCATCTGGAGAGGGGGTAAGACCCCGGTAAGATCCCGGCTACGCCCATGATTTACATTGGCATAGAATGTTGTCAAGTATGTAATGAGGAATATATCAAGACTTCGGGTTATTAAAAAATTTATCTTTTTTTTGTGAACTTGCAACTAAAGCGAAGTTCATATTTAAATTATAAAAAAAACAACATTTAAATCAGTCTTTTATTCAATGAGTTAGTAAGTAAACAGAGAATATATTTTTATGAGCCATTCATACTTTTTTCCAATGTGACCTTAAATGCAATTTTTTATGTGCCAATGAGCCAATGAGCAAATTTAAGTTATAAATGAAGAAAAGTCTGTAACCTTTAAAAAAAACAACTAATTACCTACCCTGAAATATTTCATTTAAAGTGTTGTTTTTTTTTTTTTATCTGCTTGCATAGTTAATTTTTAAAATAAAAAATGTCAATTACATTTAAAGTAGCCATTGCATTAGAACTTTAAAAGGTAAAAAAAAAAGTTACTGTTGTAGTTTCTAAGCTCTAAACTCGATGAAGGCAGGACGGACAGACAAAACTAAATGCGGCTATTCCCCTTTTAGGGGCGCCAACATGGCTCTTAAAATACATTTCATTCTTCTGTATTGTTTATATTTGGCACTTTCGGATAACGATTTTGACGACCAATGTATTAGTAGAATGTTTCAATTAGTCCTAGCAGCAGTGGCGTAGCTATGGTATATGATGCCTAGTGTGGCAGCTACTCACGATGCCCCCAACCCCCAGCAAAAAGATTTTTTTTTTCTAACAATGTGTATTCATTGTTAGAGTATTGCTATTTTTTATTTATTTTTTTTACCATTAGTTGCCAAATTAGTGAGCCGCAAATTTTACATTGTTGATTGCAATTAATACTTGCTTATCTTAAGCCTAAAAAATAAAATTTCGGTCGCATATATGCAGCTATTACCGGTTAGGTCAATTATTCAGATTTAGATGTAGCGTATTAATAATTTGAACAAAATGTATATCTTTAAATTAGTAACGTAATAGCTTAGCTTCTGACAGCTTAAGGGAGCAGATTTTTTAATTATGTATACGGCATATCTCATTAGAAGCAGATTGCAGGCGAACAGCATTATGTAAACTATTAGGCCCTACCCGGACTCATTGTGATCACATTATTCTAGATACAAAAGTGACGATATTGTGTTCTTCTGTTATTAACCATATGTATTAATCAATCAATCCTCTACTGCTAGACCTAGATTTTTTAGACTTAGACTAGATCTAGATTTTAGTCTAAATAGATATAGTCATACAATATATATCTAAATTAGAGTCTAATTAGATCTAATCATTCTAGATCTAGAATTTCTAGTACTTTATGTGAGCTAAATCTGGATCATCTAGAGCTAGAATTTGAGATCTAATCTAGATTTTGTTACATTTATGTGTATTTATGTTTATGTATTGTGTGTGTATGTGTTTGTTTGTTTACTTGTTGTCTCTCTTGTTCTACTGTTCAGTATATTCACGTGTTCATATGTTTTTCTCAAGTATGTTTTGACGACCAATGTATTAGTAGAATGTTTCAATTTGTCCTAGCAGCAGTGGCGTAGCTATGGTATATGATGTGTATTGAAGTCTCCTGTTAGTTTTTCACTTTCTTGTCATGTCAATAAAATGGAGTTGTAACTTAAAAAAGCAGTGTTGTTTTTACATCTTAATTGATAATATAACAGATGTAGATTCAGATCTAGAATTTTAGAAGTATATCAAGACTAGATCTAACTTTTTATGGCTAAATCTAGATCTAGAAGGTAGATCTAGATCTAGATTTGAAAAGATCTTAAGCACCATAGGCTCGTGTTCTAAATGTTAAGATGTAGAATTAGATTTTATATGTGTATCTAGATCTAGGTTCTATTTTGTTTACACAGTATGATTTCTCCATAAAAGGGCTAGAGTGGGGAGGGCACTAGGTTTAATCGCCCCTCGCCCCCTCCATTCCATCGAATCGGCCAAGATACAAAGGGGCTGCAACATAATATACAAATTATATAGATATTTAACAAATTTTGTTCACTAGCTATGATTTCTCCATAAAAATTTGACAGCCCCACAACTCTAAGGGCTTAGGTGGGGAGAACATTATATATAATCGCCCCCCCCTCGAAAGTTTAAGGGGGGGGGCAGATCGATACAATCGGCACCTCCCACCCCACCAATTTAGCCAACATACTAGAAGAGGGGGGGGGATCGACATGATCTAAAAATAGGATAAAATATAAATAATTAGTATATATTATTGTTATAAACCTGGTGGTGGCACAGATGGGGGTAGTGATATGTGTGTAGTCAGCCGACGCAAATCGCCCCAGGCCAGCGCTAGACGAGCGGTCAACCGTGACGAGTTACGACGTTCAGCCGAGACGAGTGTCAACAGGACGGTTTGGGAAAGATCGCTGTCGTGAACAGAGCTCAGGAGTGTCACGAGGGGTGTAGTCATGTGACGAAGCTAGAAATGTCCAGCAACGTTCTGTCCGGTTCTAAAAGGCCAGCAGGGACCCTATATAAAGAAGCGGAGGTGTCGCAGTCAAGACGGTTGAGAAAAGGGGCTCAATACAGCAGGGTTCACGACAGAAGGTTCACAGCAGGCGTTCAGAACACGGTCGACTACAGCACAGTTCAACGGTGTGGTTCTGTACGGAGCATTACGACGGTTCGGTGCGGAGTACTGTCAAGTACAGTTGAGACGTCTGGCGTCTTGATCTTGGTCTGTGATCGAGTCCGACACAACGAGCCTAGTGTGTGAAGTCAGTCCTGAACTGTTGAACCAAGTGCAAGCCCGGAACGAGACGGAGAGGCCAGTGCAAGAGTTGATACGGCGATATGGTGTTAACGGAAAGATATTTGTACAGTGTACGTGTTGCCAATTGTACAGTATTGTCTGTTATTTATTCAACTATTAAAGTGTTACGTTACTTTGGAGCCCTGAGTTGTCAAGTTCTTTAAGTTGGTGGTGTATGGTGCAGTTTGCAGAGAGCCTGGATAGTGAGATTCGTAACATTATTAACAAAAGTAAAGTATACAAATTGTATGATTTCGCTACTAAAATTAACCCGCGATCAACCCTACCCCCCCCCCCCCCCCCCGGATCCGCCAGTGAATCTATTTAGGATTTGGCTAGAACGATAAGTTATAAACTGAATACATCAGATTATATGCGTAATCATCTAGATATAAAAAGAGTTTATAGATCTATTTGGGTTCTTTAATATATTTTGTTTTAATATTATACAACAAAAAGTATCTATTAATATAGAGCTTGATGTAGGGATTACAACGATACAAGGTTATCTTTCTATGTCAAATAGGAGTGAAGTTAGGACATTTTTATTTGTATGAAATTGGACTATACAAAATGTCCGTAACATCGACACAAAGACAGTTTGTGTGGAAACACTGTGACTGAAAACTAATTATAACCTAGAATGTTTTGGTTTCTTTCTGTGGCGCTACATGGATAAATGTCGTACATTGGTCAGACATAGTTGAAAGAAATGTTTATGAAATGAAATCTCACAGAATCTGGGCGAAAACTTACTTATGTGAATTTCCGTCTGTTAATACCAAGCCAACTTTGGCGACCCCAGGTCTGACAAGTGCATCGTTTAGCTGATACAGGCGCATGAACTTAATCCCTTCTCCCGTGTAAGTATGATCTCCTTGTGTGTGAGTTATTCTCCCTATAGCTCTAATGACATCTTCTTTGGTGTTGTAAGAAGTCAAGTAGAAAGCGTTCTGAAAGTAAACAAAACACGTTTTCAAATGGATTTAGTTGTTTGTTTTCGTATGAAAGTTTAAAAAACCCACAAGGTTTCTTTTTTTTTTCTAAAGAAGACCAATGTGAGGGTGTAGCTTTCAATGTCGCTTTTTAATTTTGAGATACTAATACCATAAGTCACATTGCGCCTCTCAGACCCATTTGCGACCTAGATATTTTGTCGCTTTTAATACAGACAGAAACGTTTTGAGGTGTGGAGGTACAAGGGCAACAAAAAAGTGGAGGCTCAAATTATTTTTCAAACATAATTTTCTGTTTGCCTAGTATTTATTGCCCCCAAATAAAATCATTAAAAAAAAGAATGCTATACATTATTCAAGTCAAAATTAAATTTGATTACAAACGTATTGACCACCTTGACGAATCAACATGTGCATGTTGTTGTGACAGTCGTTGATCATTACGCTAAAACTTAGCTCCAGGAGTAAATCTCTTTCAATACTTAGTCGGGTCAGCCAGTTTTGTCCCATATTTGTTCAAAACATGTTTTTTTTAAATTTTCAACATCCAATTCAATTTGAGAGCCATCCAGATCAATCTGAGAGCCATCCAGTTCAATTTGAGAGCCATCCAGTTCAATTTGAGAGCCATCCAGTTTAATTTGAGAGCCATCCAGTTTAATTTGAGAGCCATCTAGTTCGTTTGAGAGCCATCCAGTTCAATTGGAGAGCCATCCAGTTCAATTTGAGAGCCATCCAGTTCATTTTGAGAGCCATCTAGTTCAATTTGAGAGCCATCCAGTTTAATTTGAGAGCCATCCAGTTCAGTTTAAGAGCCATCCTGATCGTTTGAGAGCCATTCAGTTCAATTTGAGAGCCATCCAGTTTAATTTGAGAGCCATCCAGTTTATTTGAGAGCATCAAAACAAAGTATATTCCTAATGTAATGTTACTGTCTATTTAATGGAAATTTCTGGAATGTTTCTGGACTATTGAATTCCTATGTAGAATATTTGCATTTTAAACTTACCTTAGAGATGACTCCTCTAGCATATGGTATGATGGCGACTCTTACACTGTCTTGGCCAATGTCGAATAGCTTCAGGTAGTCTTGAAGAAAATTGATACTTTTATTGAAGTCATTGAGTGGGATTGATGCTGAGGAGTCTAGGACAATGCCGAGCTCAAGTTGTTGCCTGCAGACTGAACAGAAAAAATTTTCTTTACAAGTGAGCAAGAAGAGGGAGATGTTAGCAAAATTTTAAACAGTTGAAAAAATGCACGCGATTTAACACCAATGAAAATTAAAATAGAAACCTATATGTGTTTTTCACAGATATGTTCTAAAGAAATCAGGCGATACACATATTCTGAGGACTTCATCTGATACACATAGTTCTTGCGAGCTTGGAGTCTTAAACTAAACGGATGTGATTAAAATAAGCATCTAGTTGATGATAGACTTTCAAACAGAAGGGTCTTTGAAGAGCAAATCTTTCAATCCCTTAATGGACACTCTACAGAGTTAAGCGTTCAAAAATACAAATTCAGAGTTCACCAGACACGAGAATTCTAAAGTACGTTGTACCTTAAATCAAGCAATTACGCTAGATAAAGCAAGTAACCTGTCATTTTATCCCCGGTCACTTCATCCCTGGTCATTTCATCCTTGGTCACCTCATTCACGGTTATTTTATTCTTGGCTACTTCATCCACGGTCATTTCATCCCTGGTCATTTCATCCACGGTCATTTCATCTTTGGTCACTTCATTCACGGTCAATTCCTCCGCGGTCACTTTATCCCCGTTCATTTCATCCTTTGTCACTTCATCAACAGTCATTTCATCGCTGTCTCTCTCTCTCTCCCAATTTCTCTTGTTCTCTATCTCTCTCCTTCCTTTACAACATTCCTACTGGACCTGTCCCACCAATACTTACTTTACATAGAATTGTTGCTCTAAAGTTTGATTTGACATACACATAAAAGAGATACTTACTTTGAGCAGCGAAGGTCACCTGCAAAACAGAAAACAATAAAAACAAATATTCAACAGTTTGAAAATAGATATTGTATTTGTGTACTGCAGTTGAAACTGAACATGGCAATACGTGCTATGTGTTAGTTTAAAGTTCATGTATTCAATTCCACATTTATCTATCTATCTATCTATCTATCTATCTATCTATTTATCTATCTATCTATCTATCTATCTATCTATCTATCTATCTATCTATCTATCTATCTATCTCTATCTATCTATCTATCTCTATCTATCTATCTATCTATCTATCTCTATCTATCTATCTATCTATCTATCTATCTATCTATCTATCTATCTCTATCTATCTATCTATCTATCTATCTCTATCTATCTATCTATCTATCTATCTATCTATCTATCTATCTATCTCTATCTATCTATCTATCTATCTATCTATCTATCTATCTATCTATCTATCTATCTCTATCTATCTATCTATCTATCTATCTCTATCTATCTATCTCTATCTATCTATCTATCTATCTCTATCTATCTATCTATCTATCTATCTATCTATCTCTATCTATCTATCTATCTATCTATCTATCTATCTATCTCTATCTATCTATCTATCTATCTCTATCTATCTATCTATCTATCTATCTATCTATCTATCTCTATCTTTCTATCTATCTATCTATCTCTATCTATCTATCTATCTATCTATCTATCTCTATCTATCTATCTATCTATCTATCTATCTATCTCTATCTATCTATCTATCTATCTATTTATCTATCTATCTATCTATCTCTATCTATCTATCTATCTCTATCTATCTATCTATCTATCTATCTATCTATCTATCTCTATCTATCTATCTATCTATCTATCTATCTATCTATCTATCTCTATCTATCTATCTATCTATCTATCTATCTCTATCTATCTATCTATCTATCTCTATCTATCTATCTATCTCTATCTATCTATCTATCTATCTCTATCTATCTATCTCTATCTATCTATCTATCTATCTATCTATCTATCTCTATCTATCTATCTATCTATCTATCTATCTATCTATCTATCTATCTCTATCTATCTATCTATCTATCTCTATCTATCTATCTATCTATCTATCTATCTATCTATCTCTATCTATCTATCTATCTATCTATCTATCTATCTATCTATCTATCTCTATCTATCTATCTATCTATCTATCTATCTATCTATCTCTATCTATCTATCTATCTATCTATCTATCTATCTATCTATCTATCTATCTCTATCTATCTATCTATCTCTATCTATCTTTCTATCTATCTATCTATCTCTATCTATCTATCTATCTATCTATCTATCTATCTATCTCTATCTATCTATCTATCTATCTATCTATCTATCTATCTATCTATCTATATCTATCTATCTATCTATCTATCTATCTATCTCTATCTATCTATCTATCTATCTATCTATCTATCTGTCTATCTATCTATCTCTGTGCACTAGCGGATCCAGAACCTTTTTTTTTTTGGGGGGGGCGATTTTTCTCTAAACCCCAACCCTAATGCCCAGTAAACCCTAATTCTACGTATAAACGCATATATATATATATATATATATATATATATATATATATATATATATATATATATATATATATATATATACATATTATAGAATAACAGAACTGGTCACATTACAAGTAGAGCAGTGTTTCTCAAACTTCGGCAAAACATAAAGTCACGTTCTTCAGCCCGACGCCAAGCGTCTTCTTGCATTCTTCACTGCCAGAAACTCATTCTCTTGATATCTACAGCTTATTATTCATTCTATTTAAAAAGGCAGGTCAATGTAGTAAAATCAAGTAACGTGAGGGCAATGGCCGATACTGAAGTGTCAGTGACAATCGAGATACAAGTAGTGTAAGTTTATCTTTATTACGAGCAAATATTTGTAATATTATCTTTATGTTAAGTGAGACCTCTTGAAGTAGACTTTTTTTTGGTCAGAATAAGATGCCAACAGAACGATAGTTAAACGCTCTCTAGATATTCGACTGTTTTGACGCGAGCAATGTCACATTTTTAAGAAACTTTTGAATAAAGTATTTACTTTTCAAAATGAAAATGTAAATTTATAGGCCCTAAGTACATTGCAAATACAATAGATTAGTTCCTTTAAAAGAAAAGATACTGCACATATTAATTTTAGGGAGGGTTTTAGGGGCGCCGCTGAAAAAAAAGGGCTTTGAAAAAAAATATGTAAACAAAAATTCATATATGAGCCATTAATTTTGCTCAAAAAGCCTGATTGTAACTTCGTTTTGTTACAGAATTATAAGTCAAGTTCTGAAAAAAAAAATTCGGAAGACAAAGAAGAAATCAAGTCGACCAATCAGATTCTATTCTATTTTTTTTTTTTTTTTTTAGGATTCAAACAGAGCGGTCTAAGGCCACTGCAACCTATTCGGCCGCAGAGGGCCCCGTATTTTCATAGGCGTTGCGCTAATTCTAGATGTAAAATATTAAAATAAACCGTTATAACTTATTACAGGGTTCCCCCGGCGTCCTGATTTTCCAGGAGCTCCTGATAATATCCTGAAATTGCAAAATATAGGGAAAAAGTTCTGGAAATCTCTTGAAATTATCAAAATCTCCTTAAAAATCATGAAAATCTCTTGAAATATAGAAAAAATTGCCATTTTGGGTTGCCATTCGATATAAAAAAAACGCCAATACTACCCGCGACAAAACGGCATTATATAATACCCGTAAATGTGTCATCTGGTGAAAGAAGCTTTTCACGCCTCAAACTAATCAAGAATTACTTGAGGTCAACAATTCACGAAGATAGATTGAATAATTTGGTAATTCTTGCTATTGAGCGTGGTCTATGTAGGAAACAGAATTTTGATGATATACTGTATGACTTTGCTACATGCAAAACTCGTAAAGTTAATTTGATCGTAGTTTTGTATGAATGAAGAATGAATAAAATGCAAAGACGAAACTATTTTGTAATACAAAATCTTAATTTTCCCTTATTATCATTATCCCTACCCAGACTGGGCCGTTTCGCATAGGGCCACGCAATTGTTAGGGTCGGCCCTGGATTCAAGTATAAAATTGTGAGTTATAGTCCCAAAGTTCTTTATACAGTACACGATATAGCCTAAATTGTGCCGATTTGTTAAAAAACAAAATATAAAATATTGTTTAAACATTAGAAAAATCTCAGATTGAGTAGAGGTTGGGAAAATGCGACTAGAAAAAAGATATTTGATTTCAGAACTCATCTCAATTATTAATCTTATGCTTAAACATTTCTTATGAATTCTAAATTTACCGAAAACATATTCTTTCAATAATTATTTTTAATTTATGATCATTTACATAGACTCTGTCACCATACTTAACTGTTTTAAAACGTCATGTTTTCGTCAGGGCTGGTAGAGTGGATATGACTACCATGTAAAAGTCCTCTCTTCTTTTTATAATTATTGTTAATGATTGAATTTTTGCATTAAAAATTAGGAGTTGGGGCGACTCGATATAAGAATGTAATTTATAGCATATATAACTTATATTAGTGACAGATTTTTGTTACAAAAAAATATATTTTCTGAACTATAATACAAAAGAAAAAGTATTTGTCTGCCCGTGGGGAGGGGGTGATAACATCTATCGCCCCTACCATATTTACTAATGATTTACATTGAGATAAGTAATATTATACTTATAATACTAGTCGACCGGAGGCGTAGCATAGATGTGGCTGTATGGTATTGAAAGCCGAGGAGAAATCTACGAAGAGGACTCGTGCATATGATTTGGGAATATCGAGATGCTTGTAAAGCTGGTCCAAAAGCAATAGAATGGCATCCTCAGTTCCCCTAGCTTCTTTATATGCAAATTGGTGAGGGTCTAGGCTGTTATTGACATTCTCTACAAGTTGTTTAAGCATGTATTTTTCAAAACTTTTCATAATTATAGATGTTAGTGCTACTGAGCGGAAATCATTTAAGCTATCTATTTTTTAATTTCTTTGGTACTGGTACGATTTCTGAAGTTTCCCAGATGTGTAGAATGACGCACGTTTGCAACGAGGGGTTAAAGATGTGAGAGAAGATAAAAGAGATTAGTTCCGCACATAACTTGATCAGCTTGCCACTAATTGTGTCTGGTCCAGAAGCTTTTGTTACGTGAGCTCTTCTAACTATTACGGTCACATGACGAGGTTGGGAAAAGGCGACTAGGAAAAACAAATGTGTGTTCAGAACTCATCTCAATTGTTACTCTTATACTGAAACATTTCTTATCAATTCTAAATTTTCCTAAACAAAGTTTTTCTTAAAATAATAAAGATAATTTCATGTGCAATTACATAAACTCTGTTGCCATATTTGACTATTCTGTGTGAAAACGCCATGTTTTCGCCTAAAAAGGGGAGGGGGTGATAAGATTGAAAATGATTAATCGAGTAAGAATCCTCGCTCCTTTTTATAATTTCTTCTAATGATTTCATTTGGCATTAAAGAATATGGGGTGGGGCGAATCGATATTAGAATTTATAGCATATATAAATTATAATAGTGATAGATTTTAAAAAAAAATCTTTAGTAAAATACAAAAGAAAAAGTATTGGTTTGTCCGATGGGCGGAGGGCGATTGCATGTATCGCCCCTCCCAGATAGTACAGCCCTTTTTCATTTTATTTTATTTTCTAATGATAAAATTTGAGATTAGCGTGTGGGCGACATAATATACAAATGGGTTTAAATATCAATAAGTAGCTTATATTATATAGATGTTTAATTAATTGTGTTCACAAACTTTGATTTCTCCATAAAAATAGAGGGCTACAGTGGGGAGGGCAGTGGATGCAATCGCCCCCTCCCAACCCCACCAAATCGGCCAACATACCAGGGGGGGAGCAAAATAATGTAAAACATTATATAGTAATTCAACTAATTTAGTTCAAAAACTATGGACCAGACATTCCCCTCGCAAAATAAAAATTAATATCTCCATTGTCATTTGACATAAAAACTAGACATAGATCTAGCCAGATCTAGACCTAGTTTTAGATCTAAATCTAGATTCAAGATCTAAGTCTAGGTCTAAAACTAGAATTGAGTCTAGATCTAGAAATAGATCTAAGTGTAGATCTAATTCTAGATCTAGATCTTAAGAATCTTAATATAGAATCTGCTATATCTAGACTAGAACTCGTATGAATTTACACGTTTAATCTTAACATAGAACACAAAGATAAAGGCACATTTCTCGTTCCATATTCTAGGACAAATTTGTACAAAAGCTCCTTCTTCCCTAGCGCTATTAGAGCATGGAATGGGTTGCCTGAGCTAGCCAGGAAAACCAGTGATTTGGTGGAGTTTAGGTCATTGGTTAATATGCAAGACTAATTGCATGACGCGTAAGACGTAATCATCTTCTTTTTTGAAGTTATGTCTGTATCATATAAGATAAGATAAGATCATGAATAGTAGGACTTATGTTATCGGGTAATGCCATTACTAATGGTGTATTATGCTGTTCGTATCCGATTCATTTCTTAATGTGATACAATTGTTTACATAATAAATAAATCTGCACCCCCTAAGCTGTCATATGATAAGTTATTGCTTAATAATTAAAATTTTGTTCAAATTATTAATACATTTATTATAAATATATCTAGAACTAGGCTCTATTTAGTCTTGTTTAGACTGTCAAGTGTATGCCCCTATAATGAGGATATGTCAAAACTTTGCGTTTTAAATGTAGTTTGTTATTTTTTAAACTTATAACTAGACGAAGTTCGTATCAAAATTCTTTTTTAAAACAACATTTGAATCAATATTCTATTCAATGAGTCAATTAATAAATGGAAAATATATTTTATAATAAACCATTGACACTTTTACCATTGTGACCTTAGATGTAAATAATTTTGTGTACCAATGCGCGAATCTATGAATGAAGCTTGAGTTATTAATGAAGACGTTCATAACCATTTAAAAAAAAATTACCTCCCCTGAAGTTTTTCATTAAAAAGTGGTGTAATTTTTTGAAAACTCTGCTTGCATATATAATTAAAAAATTAGATGGTTCACTTTCGGAAAAGAGAAAAGTAGCCGTTGCATCAGAACTTTGAATGATGTCCGATTTTCATTTTCTCTTCTAGTTTCTGAGATATAAACGGGACGGACGGACGGATAGACGGACAGGGAGGTCACACAAAACTAATAGCGTCTTTTCCCCTTTCGGGGGCCGCTAAAAATAAAGATAGATATATAATAAAAACAATTTTTTAAAATTATTTTTACAAGAGCACATGTGCATAAGCAATTTTATTTTCAGCAACAACAAAATTTTGTTTAAAGTTAAATACATTCAGAGACATCATGAGACCCGTAAAATATTGAAAACAGGATTTGATACTGAGACCCTCAGCTTGTAAGCCAAGGGTTCTACCACTGATATTAAAGACGTTGAAAACGTATACGGTTGTATGGCAAAAAAAAAAAACAACAACATAAAATAATTATAATCCATCTATCTATGTACCAATGATAATTTATATATATATATATATATATATATATATATATTCATACTAGCCGGATATCTCCCGTGGCCTGCGGGCCTCAGCTTGTGTGTTACTAATCTAGTGGTTTGGATTTAGATCTATGTCAAACTTAGCTAATGTTCCATTTAAGTTTTTCTCTTTCACACGAAAATAAAAGTAGTTTTACCCGTTAAGCCGATACATTCATATCATCTATGAAAATCATACTATGGAAACGGGTTCACCCAATCTGATAAATGAATGAGATTATAAGGTACGTCAGGACGTCTAAATTAGCAGATATAAGGAACGAGTTTATGTAGAAATCTTTTTGAAACCCAAATTTGAAGGTTAATTTTATTATAAATGAAATCAATGGAGTATGTTTTGTATTTTCGTGTGTCGAAGTACGAAACTATCTTTGCAAAGTGTAGTTCTTAAAATTAGATCTAGATCCTTTCGATCTTGTCTCATGTAAACATGGCAATATGACATGACAGTAGCATTTTACGTCTCGAGAGACGATCTTTTCCCTTTGCAACTTCTTGTGTGGCTAAAGAGGCCAATCCTTGATACACAACTGCGATCACTGGTTTGGCATTTATCTATCTATCTATCTATCTATCTATCTATCTATCTATCTATCTATCTATTTATCTATTTATCTAGATCTATCTATCTATCTATCTATCTATCTATCTATCTATCTATCTATCTATTTATTTATCTAGATCTATCTATCTATCTATCTATCTATCTATCTATCTATCTATCTATTTATCTAGATCTATTTATCTATCTATCTATCTATCTATCTATCTATCTATCTGTCTGTCTGTCTGTCTGTCTATCTATCTATCTTTCTATCTATCTATCCATATCTATAAATCTATAACTTACCTGTGTTAATGACAAACAAATGATTAGCTGCCACACCATCTTGTTGAATTCACTCAATAATTCTTGGCTTTAAAGCTATATCTACACTATGTGGTAAGCTTAATTAAGATAGAGGCATTTCAGAGACTCCTAAAACTGCCTTTCTGATTTAGCTTTCTAATCTGACTATTATATAGATCCGTCTTTGAAATGAGTGTGTTTTTGTATTTGTGTATATATGTGTATGTAAGTTAAATTTTGTTTGTGGACGTGGACCTACTTATTTATGAATTAGACTTTAGGTCTAATCGTTTGGGTGTAGACATCAGTTTTTTTAGAATAGTAATTTGTAATATTATCAGTCTTATGACATTTCTTTAATTCTAATGAAAGATCATTACATCCCAATTGCATTATTAAGTCTTTATGACTAATGTAAAGAGCAGGGGTGTGTAAGATGTGAAATTGTGTGTGTGTGTTTTTTTTATTTTATTAGTTGTGAGTTGTGAATTGTTTTTATCACGGTTTTTTCAAGGGAGTAATATGTGTATCCAGTTGTCACTCTAGTCCAGGGGTTCTCAACCTGTGGGTCGCGACCCCTTAGGGGGTCGATTGACGATTTGCCAGGGGTCGCCTAAGACCATCGAAAAGATGGATTGTTGTTGTCTTTTCTTCTATTGCTGTGTGTGTGTGAGGGAGGGGGGTCGCGACAGAATGGGGGATTGTAAAAAGGGGTCGCCGAACTTAAAAGGTTGAGAACCGCTGCTCTAGTCAGTTGGTGTGCTGATCTTGTCCTGCTCAGTACTGTATGATAGGGATGTATTCTCATGTGTTGTATTGGGATAATGTCTAAGCTTTGTTGACCATTTACGAATGATTTCTATTTGTTTACTAGTGTAATACTTTGGTGCATTTAAATGTATTAGCACTATCAATGAGAATATCTTATATAGCACATGAACAAATAGTATTGTAAATCAATCATATGATCTGCGTACTCATTGTTGCCTTGTAGTATCTAATTTGTTCATCCTAGGTAACTTCTTATTCATTCATTCAGTTATTCCTCACTCATTGATTCAAACCTCTACCAGAGCTATAGTGTAATAGTGAAAGTTCAAGTCTTGCATAGCACATTACATTTTGGGGTCTACCCATACCCAGGGCCGCCGCTACGTATTGTGCAATGTGTGAATGGCACGCTGGCGGCCAAATTTAGGTAGGCGACCAAATGATTATTTCAGGGTTAATTGTTTAAAATTTATTTTTAGTTTAATAAGAAACAATACCTTAAATATTTTAATATTTTATATGAATTCTAATTATTCCAGTATCTTTTACAAACTTTTTTTTTTAAAAAAAAGGACATTTGTACATAACTTATTTAAAAACAAAAAATCGCCGCGCGTTTTTTAATAGGCGACTACTTATTTCTGGCCTTGAATCTTCGCGGGCTGTTTGTAGTATTTGTTTTGAATGATGCTTACATAAGCAGATCAGCCAACATAATTTTTTCTTTTTTTAAAGTATCTACTTATTACATATAAGTATTGTTGTTTAGTCGAAAGCCCTTTCAGTAAGTAGATTAATCAGTAAAAAGGCAATGTTTTAAACATTTTCACTTTATCAAATGGCTGTTAATTAAGCAAGCTAAATCTGTGTATATTGTAATGACTGTTTTATTGACTCTTTGTTCACAAGAGACTTTTGTTCAAGTTATTTAAAGCTTATTTATTAAAAATATAGATCACCTACACCAGCTACAAGTTAACTACTAACCAACAAGAAAAAAAGGGGGGGGGCGGCAAAAACGATGTTTATTTACATTGTAGTTATTAATCCATGTCTGAATTCTAAATATTTTTAAAATTACCATAATTACCAATGTTTTAAGAATTAAAATATCTTAAATAAGAGACGTCGTTATATCTTCTAATAAGACTTTGTCAAATGTGGACAGTTTTCGCGAGAGGCGGATGCAACAATATGTTTCAAAACGTTTTGAAGAAAACATTTCAAAACGTCCCCGCTAATATGATTCTTCCAGATTTTCTTGTTGCAGAATGGTTTGATTTCTTCCGACTATTGCACTTCAATTTAGTGACTTTTGTGTAGAAAAATAAGGTCCGCGACAGAAATGTACTTAAAATGTACTCTTTCCAAAAGACAATCGCGCATCATCAAAGTTTATGGAGCGTTGAAAACGTTTCACCGCCAATGGCTATTGTATTTCGAGTGAGTTTATTCTGTAATTTACGGTCTATGCTGTTTGTTTTAGGAATAAATCAATGAAGACATTACAGACACAAAAGGAGTACATTTTAAAAAGTCTTTAATTCTGAAAAGACACGTATATAATGCAGATCATATACAGAAAATTTAAAAAATTGCTCTTGAAAAGAAAACAAAAAAAATATGCAACGCATTCGACAGTATGTGAATTTATAAAAGAAGTAATCCGTTAAAGAACGAACTATTAGTGACTACGTCTCGCTTGTAGAGGATCCACGAATAGATTTTGTTTGATCAAGAATTATAAGATAAGATAAGATAATTTTTATTGATCCAAAAAAATGGAAATTCAGTGTGACTACAATTGACAACCTCAGCGTAACTAATGTACTATAACAATATAGATGCACATACAAACAACATTCACACACGAAAACACATACACACTCATAACCAGCTCTTTATAAATTAGACTTCTATGTACTTCTCGATGACGACAGATGATCTTGTAACACTCTGACCGAAGGTGGGATGAAAGAGTTTTTAAATCTTTCTGTTTTAGTCCTAATAAAAAGGAGACGACCTCTTCGTTCAGATCTTATGTAACAGTGGTTTAATGGGTGCAGGTTATTTTAAGAATCGTGAGTGTTTTGGAAAGGCATCTCTCATGAATAAGCTCCTAAAGTGATGGTAGCTGTGTTCGAGTGATATACGATGCCTTTTTAATTAGTCTATTTAGTCTAAGTCTTTGTGCAAGTGAAGTATTACCATACCAGCAGGTGATGGCAAAGTTAATTAGACTGCTGATGGTTGCTGTATAAAATATGTACAGACAATTTAAGAATTTGAGTGAAATAGAAAATAAAATAATTGAAATTGTGTAATCACACATATTTTCACACTCACACACACAAAAGAGGATTCTACAGACATGTCTATGTACCGAACTAATTATTATTATTATTGCTCCTGTTTCTCATACACCTCATGTTGAAATACATGAGAATTTTCTGGGGTTTCGCCCAATTACTGATACAATTGGAGAAGCAAAGGTCTAGGAAATGGATTTAAATCAAAGGGCACTTTTGGTACATAGTCCAGCTCAGAAAAACAAAATGTGGGGGGTGGCATTTTAAAATCTCGCACGCAGGCGGCCACAACCCTCGCGGCAGCCCTGCCCATACCGAATATATAATGAGGTAGTTCCGAATGTCTGACCTACTTTATAAAAATTCACGTGACTGTGGCAATATCTTCCTATGTTAAGATGTAGATCTAGATTTAGTGCTAGCCTAGATCTAGTAGACCTACTAAATAATCATAAAAATTAGTGAATTATTGTAACATACTTTTTTTTTCCTTAAAGATGTCAAGATCTAGACTATTTTCATTTTTAAATGACAATGAAATCAATGAGGTCACAAATGTAAACAACACACCCACGTGACTGAGAAGAGATCCGGAACTACCCCCATTGGTTTGAATCTTGATCTCATAGTATTAAGTATAGAACTGAAACTAAGTTCTTTACAACTAATTAAATTATTTACGGAATACGGGTTAGCTGTGTGTGATCAGCTGACATATGTGACACAGGCCAGTAATACAGTTTAGCGTGATATATTGAAGAGCAAGGGACAGTACTGGCATGAACGTTACACGTGAATAGGATCCGTGGTATGGTCATCTGATCATAAGCCTGCGTGGACCAGAGACACAGTGTGTGTAAGGCAGTGCAGTTCAAGACAGGACAGCGAGTAGACCGGGTCTGTTAGCCTGCCATGAAGTCGGTCCTGGTGGGGTCCTGAAGTGAATGTACGAGTCCAGGAAGAGATAGACACAGTAGAATTTATTAGTTTAGTACGGTGGTGTACGGTATAGCATTTTTAGTGTTGATGTATTGCCAATGGACCTCATTCACCAATCGTAAACAAAGCTTTTATTCTACTAGTAAGATGAACGCAGGCTGAATAATGTTTAAGAACAAGTGGGTCTTGCCGACATTCATGACTTTTCCTACATTCTAACCTGCGGAAATGCATTTTCTTCGCATTTAGAGCACATTTTTTTAAAAAGTAAAAGTAGGTGAATAATGAGACAATAAATAATAAGGCAATAAATAATGAGACAATAAATAATGAGGCAATAAATAATGAGGCAATAAATAATGAGGCAATAAATAATGAGGCAATAAATAATAAGGCAATAAATAATAAGGCAATAAATAATGAGACAATAAATAATGAGGCAATAAATAATGAGGCAAGAAATAATGAGGCAATAAATAATGAGACAATAAATAATGAGGCAATAAATAATGAGGCAATAAATAATGAGGCAATAAATAATGAGACAATAAATAATGAAACAATAAATAATGAGACAATAAATAATAAGGCAATAAATAATGAGGCAAGAAATAATAAGGCAATAAATAATGAGACAATAAATAATGAGGCAATAAATAATAAGGCAATAAATAATGAGGCAATAAATAATGAGACAATAAATAATGAAACAATAAATAATGAGACAATAAATAATAAGGCAATAAATAATGAGGCAAGAAATAATAAGGCAATAAATAATGAGACAATAAATAATGAGGCAATAAATAATGAGACAATAAATAATGAGGCAAGAAATAATGAGGCAAGAAATAATGAGACAATAAATAATGAGACAATAAATAATAAGGCAATAAATAATGAGACAAGAAATAATGAGACAATAAATAATGAGGCAAGAAATAATGAGATTGATTTGTTGATTTGAGGCACATCGGCACAATTTAGGCCATGTCGTGCCTGCAGTCCCTTAAGGACTACTCTCTCTCTAAACAACAAGGGCCAGATTCTATACAGTTATATAATTAAAATTAAGGTCTATTCACAGTTAAAATAGTAAAGGTAGTAAAAATTTTAATATTTGGTAAAAATCTAATGTAAATAGTGCATGTTCACAAATTCAGAAATCAGATCTTCGTAGATAGCCCCACTTCCCGAATAAAGCCCAGTACCTTCCCAGGGTCGACATTATTAAATAGTGTTTTTAGATTAGTGGCTCTAAAATGTTTCGCCCTGACATCCTGGTATCTGGGGCAATCAATGAGGATATGTTCCACGGTGAGGCGAGAGTCACAGTACTCGCAAAGTGGGGGCTCCTCTCTCTTCAGTACAAAAGAGTGCGTGATGTAGGTGTGGCCAATCCTAAGTCTGGACATGGTTGTGCTACCACGCCTTGTCAGACCCTTAGATGTGGGCCGCCACCTGACATCCGCCACAATCTGCCTGAGTTTACTGTGAGTCTCAGCCTCCCATCGGTTCTGCCACTCTCGATAGGTGGCAGAGGCAATACTTTGTCTCAGGTCCGAGTAGGCAATTTGGGTTCCTGACACCGCATGATTTAGGGCTCTCTTTGCTTCTCTGTCTGCGGCTTCGTTTCCCTCAATGCCAACATGGGAGGGGACCCAGATGAAGGTGACATCCCTACGGTCGGCTGTTATTAGGTCCAACAGCTTCAGGCTCTTATGTACCAATGGGATGTCAGTCTTCATCCGCCCCAAAGCTTGCAATGCAGATTTGGAGTCGGAGCAGATTATAAATTTACTCCTTTCTGATGCTTTTACGGCCATAAGTGCAAGCAATATTGCGTGCAATTCAGCCGTAAAGATGGAGCAGCCATCGGGGAGTCTACGGGAGATTGTTTTGTTCCGAAAGGAGCAGGCACACGCGACCTTTCCCTCCATTTTGGATCCGTCTGTGTAGATGGTGCCACAATCTCCGTAGCTCTCCTGCAGTTCCCTAAAGTGGACTTGTAGTATGCTTGGGTCTGTATTTTCTTTTTTGAAATTAAGGAGGGATAAATTTAATTTAGGTTTATTCATTAGCCAAGGAGGATTCTGAGGGGTTTCTATTTTAGAGATTTGGTCAATGGGTGGGGTTAAATTTTGGATGGGTTCTCTCATTCGAAGGCCCAACGGCTGTATGACGTTAGGCCTTCGATTGTATAATTCTACCTCTGTGGGGTTAAATATGGAGTCAAAAGCAGGGTTCGTGGGGTTGGATTTTAGCTTGACTATATACTGCATTGCAAGCTTTTTCATTCTTATATCCATGGGGAGTTCTCCAGCCTCCACATGGAGACTTGGGATAGGTGATGTACGAAACGCGCCGAGACAGAGACGCAGGGCAGCATTTTGTATTGGTTCCAGTATTTTTAGGTACGACTTCCTTGCTGCTCCATATATTATGGATCCGTAGTCTAGCTTGGATCGAATTAGACTCCGATAGAGCAGCAGCAAGGTATCTCTGTCAGCTCCCCAGTCCGTTTGGCTGAGTACTCTTAGTATGTTTAATGACTTTTGGCATTTCTTCTTAAGTTCCTTAATGTGGGGGAGAAAATTAAATTTGGAATCTAAGGTGAGGCCTAAAAATTTTGTAGTTTTCACGACAGGGATCTTCTTTTTGTGTATAAATAGTTCAGGGTCTGGGTGGAGCCCCCTTAGATTACAAAAATGCATACTAACTGTTTTGGAGTCTGAGAATTTGAAACCATTATAGTTTGCCCAACCCTGAATTTTGTTTAAACATAACTGTAATTTCCTTTCTAAGGTGTTCATGCTTTTCCCATAAGTAAGTATGACAAAGTAATCGACATACAAAGAGCACTCTATGCCAGGGGACAGCGCATTTATGATGCTATTTATTTTAATGTTGAACAGGGTGACTGACAGAATGCTGCCCTGGGGTACACCCATTTCCTGGTCATGAGTGTCAGAAGCGGAGTTGCCCACTCGGACCTGAAATTTTCGATCTTTCAGGAATTCCTCCACAAAACGGGGGAGGTGTCCCTTAAGCCCCATAAGCGCCAGGTCACGTAGAATGCCATGTTTCCAGGTTGTGTCATAGGCCTTTTCTATATCGAAGAATACAGCTACTAGATGTTCTCTTCTGAGTAATGCATTTCTAATATAAGCTTCCAGCCTTACCAGGTGGTCAGTTGTTGTCCGCCCCTGCCGGAATCCGCACTGGTAGTTTGAGATCACTTTATTCCTTTCCAGGTACCAGACCAGCCTACTGTTAATCATTCTTTCCATGGTTTTGCAGATGCAGCTTGTTAGTGCTATTGGTCGATAGTTAGCTGGGTCAGAGCCGTCTCTTCCCGGTTTAGGTATCGGTATAACTGTGGCTTTCCTCCAGCTGTTTGGGAAAGCGCCTGTTTGCCACACACAGTTATAGACCCCTAGTAGGACTGCCAATGAGGGTTCGGGAAGGTGCTTGAGGAACTGGTAATGGATTTCGTCTTCTCCAGGCGCTGTGTCATGTGACTTGTCCAGCGATTCCCTCAGTTCCTCAAGCGAGAACGGTTTGTTGTAGTCTTCATTGTTCTCTGACCTGAAATCAATGGGGTGTCTTTCCTCCCTGGTTTTGACTTTTTGGAACTCTGGCGTGTAGTGTGCAGTGGATGATTTTTCTGCTATTGAGGATGCAAGGCAGTCGGCTATTTCTCTGGGGGACGTGACAGTTCGTCCTTGGTTTTTCAAATGCCCTATTGCATTTGATTCTTTCCCTTTGATTCGCCTTACTGCCTTCCAAACCGCTCTAGCAGAAGTTTTGGCATCCAGACTGCCGACAAAACTTCTCCAGGAATTCCTTTTGGCTGACCGTATGGTTTGTCTAGCCTTTGCTCTAGCTATTCTGAATAGCTTTAGGTTTTCCTGGGAAGGATTCTTTATAAATGCAGCCAGTCGTTTTTTCCTATCACCAATAGCACTTTTGCAAGCTGTATCAAACCATGGTTTGCTAGGCCGTTTTGGATTTGCAGAGGTTAGGGGTACAACTTTCCTGGCTATACTTAGTAGCTTGCTAGCAAAGGTATCAGCTGGGTTCTGTTCATGGAGGATATTTTCTGTGATATCCTCAGAGCATCTTTTTTGGAATTGTTCCCAATCGGCCTTATTCAGTTTCCACCGCTGAGGTCGTCCCAATGAAGGGAGATTGTTAGTAATGATGATTGGGAAGTGATCACTTCCCCGTAGATCATTGCTAACTGACCATTTAAAATCGTCCAGAAGTCCGGGGACGCATACGGTGAGGTCAATGCATGTGAATGATCCAGTTCCTGGGTGCAAGTAGGTCGGTGATGCATCATTAAGTATGCATAAATCATGTTGGAGGAAGATATCCTCCAGCATACGACCTCTTGTGTCGGTATTGTTGGATCCCCACATGGTGTTATGGGCATTGAAATCCCCAAGGATTAAATAAGGCCGGGGGAGTTGTTTCAATAGGTCCTCCATGTCTGTTCGGTTTAATGGAGCGCCTGGTGGTAGATACAGGCTGCAGCAAGTGATAACCTTGTGAAGGGTTATCCTAGCTGCTACGGCCTGTAGTGTGGTCTGTAGTTCTACCCTCTCATGGGGGATGCTATCCTTCACAAGGATACAGACTCCACCTGCATCCTCAACATTCTTGGTGTAAGCACGGTAGCTTCGGAAGCTGATGCAATCTTTTAGAAATGTTTCCTGTAAGCAGACAGCTACAGGAGTCTCAGAGTCCATCAGTAGCTGCATTTCCTCGTAATTGGCCTTGAGGCCTCTACAATTCCACTGTACAATTCTGGAATCCATGGCTTATTCTAGATGACCTACTTGGAGCTATTTGGCCTTGGGAGGCCCCCGGAGGGGTTTCCCTTTATTCCAGTGACCTTGGTATTTTTATTCTTGGGTTTGGATGGAGAGGAGGACAACCCCCTTTTGGGGGAAGTCTTTCTCTCTGGAGAGGGGAGATCCCTCTGGTTAGAGCGGAGGTTATTTCCTCCTCTCTCACCTCGGGCATCCTCTCCGCTTTGTTTTCTCCCCTTAGGGAGTTGGTCAACCTCTAACTCAGTAGAGGTTGGGGTGTCTGGCTGGGTTCTCTGAGGAGAACCTGTGTCAGACATGATGTCTCCGGGTTCTCCCGGAGTATTGGTTTTGACATGCTGCTCAGTCTCCATGCTCTCATCAGCGAGCACAGAGAACCTGTTCTTTAGCATGACAACAGGGCTTTCTTGTTTCTTCAGAGGTGTGTTCTTTGGCGGTGTTTTCTTCTGAGTTGGGGGAGGAGGAGGGGGTGGTGGGGTCAATGTGTCCGTCTGTGTGGCTATGGATCTTCCTTTCTTAGCAACAGCCTGGGCGTAGGTCTTTGTCAAGCCGAATTGGCCCTTGGGTAGGGCCAGTACAGCCGATTTCGCCTGGCTAAAGGTACATCCGTTTCTTGCCTTGTACTCCTGCACGGCAAACTCCTGTTTCCACACAGGGCAGTCCTTGGAGTAGGCTGAGTGGCCAGCTTGACAGTTTGGGCATTTGAACTGGGCTGTGCAGCCTTTGTCCTCATGACCCTCTCCAGCACATCTGGCACACACAGTGTTCCTCTTACAGACTGCCGCGCCGTGTCCATAACCCTGGCACTTGAAGCACCTCATGGGGTTAGGTATGTAGGGCCTCACTGGAACTCGTAGGTATCCTGCCTTCACATACTCTGGCGGTGTCCTAGTTCCGAATGTGAGGATAATAGTGGCGGTTTTGACCTCCTCACCCTCCCTGCGCCTGGTAATGCGCCGGGCATGGGTGACTCCTTCAATGCCCTCCACTATTTCCTTCTCGGAACATTCCAGTAGGTCCCTAGAGCTGATTACACCTCTGCTGGTGTTCAGACTCTTGTGTGGCATGACTTCCACTTGGAGATCACAGAGTCTTCTGCATCTTAAAAGCCCATCAGAGTGTGTCTTGCTGTCTACTTCTACAAGGAGTTCCATTGTTTTGTGTAGCTTAGACACACTCTTGGGCTCTCCCACTACTGACTTGAGTCCCTTATAGATAATAAAAGGGCTCAACTTGGTCAGGCTTTTTCCCTCCTCTGTGCATCTAACCACCAGAAATGATGGCCAGGTGGCACAGCTTTTTGGGACCTCCTCTTTTTTATCGTCAATTCGTCGTTTCTTGCCCAGACATAGGTCTGGGGCAAGTAGTTTTGTGTGTGTTTTTTTGTCCATATATATATTGGTTAATTCGGCACCTGTGCTCCCCACCCGCCATCGAGTCCAACAAGGGGACGGGCCATTCGGATGTCCAGAATGAGCCCGCCAGGGCTACACAGGTGCTATACTCAGTCAGCTGCTACATCGGACATGTGTCCGATACAGCAGCTCCCTGATTGACCCTCCAGCCACCGCCCTCCAGCATAGGTCGACGACCTATGCTGGTAGCTCGGCATGACCAGCCGGTTGACCCAGAGCGGGCCATCTGGGTCTCAGGTCTAGGGGAACTTGGAGCCAAAGTATTGTGTTGTTGTGGTTTATCCTCAGATAGCCACCACTCAAACACCAGGATCTCTTTATCCCCCCTTACCCGTCGCAGTCCACGGCAAACGGACTGGTCTAGGACGTACTGAGAATTTAAAGTTAAGGAGACAGTGTGATGATCAATGAAGGCAGACTTAGGAAAAGAGGAGGCAGACACAATGATAGAAAAGAAGTAGGGCACTTTTGAGCTCCAAAAGTGCTAAGGAAAGAGGAGCGCAGTTTAACGTCATGTCTCGGGACGCAAGAAATAATGAGACAATAAATAATGAGGCAATAAATAATGAGGCAAGAAATAATGAGGCAATAAATAATGAGACAATAAATAATAAGGCAATAAATAATGAGGCAATAAATAATAAGGCAATAAATAATGAGGCAAGAAATAATGAGACAATAAATAATGAGGCAATAAATAATGAGACAATAAATAATGAGGCAATAAATAATGAGGCAATAAATAATGAGGCAAGAAATAATGAGACAATAAATAATGAGACAATAAATAATGAGACAATAAATAATAAGGCAATAAATAATGAGTCAAGAAATAATGAGACAACAAATAATAAGGCAATAAATAATGAGGCAAGAAATAATAAGACAATAAATAATGAGACAATAAATAATGAGACAATAAATAATGAGACAATAAATAATGAGACAATAAATAATGAGACAATAAATAATGAGACAATAAATAATGAGACAATAAATAATGAGACAATAAATAATGAGGCAATAAATAATGAGACAATAAATAATGAGACAATAAATAATGAGGCAATAAATAATGAGACAGTACTGGCCAACACTATTATGCGCGGGAACTTTGAGGAACATATAATTCGTGATCGTCCGTGTAAAGTCTTCTCTTGGACTTTTTTCTTTTTTTCACAAAAGTCATTGATGGACGTCAGTGGGAAAAAAAATTAGATGGAGAATAATCGAATAATTTCGACTTATAAAAAATGATTCTTTATTGTAGCAGACGCCTCTTGCGAACTTGGTATATATTTAAAAAGTCTTATTTAGAAAATGACATAACGGAATAACTTACATAAAGTTATATTATTATATTTTTAAAAAGTTTGTTACCGTTAACGCTCTCCAAATGCGAGCATAATACTGAAAGGTTTTAAACAATAATGAGAATACATTTTAGAGGATGGAGGTCTTTTGTCTTGGATTCTCAAGGGAAAAAATTGTTGCAAAAAAATTGTTTTGGAATATTTGATTTGACAAAATGTTCAAGATTTTTGTAAATTGACTTTGTCATGATTTTGTAGCCCCTTGCCGCAGCCGACTCCACAATCATGCTGGAAATCCTGGAATGTGTTTTTAGAAACTATTTCCTTTATAGAAATTTGTTTTTATGAAATATTCTTTGTATAATTATTAATATAAAATAATATGTTATGTGTTTTCTTAGAAATAAAAAAATTATTTAAAAAAAAGGCCAAAATGAGAGGCATGAGCCCAAAAAAGAGGTGAAAGAAATACCCAAAAAAGAGGCAAGAAAAAAGAGGCCTAGGGCCCAAGGATTCCTATTATGAAAAAGCTAAAAATAAATAGCACAAATGCTGAGGTTTCCTTTAAAAAAGAACACAGTAAGAATACATTTTATTAACCCTTGAAAAATAAATTGAATGCTTTTGCGCCCTAATAATAGCAAATCGTGTCTTTCCCTCCACATGGCCTTGCACTCCAGTTGAAGAAACGCTTCTGTATTAAAAAAAAGTAACACAAAGTAACGTTTGTACTTTATAAGATAAGATAAGACTTAATGCTAGTCATGTGTCAATTACGTACTGCTCTTGCTCCCACCATGATTATAATTTCAGATTAGGGTTGAACATTGTTATATATTTAATGGAGCAACAGTTTTGATTAGCTTTGATAAAGTAATAGTAGGCCTAATTCACATTTTCATTGCGCTGTTGTTTTGGTATGTCGGCATGACGTTAGAAAGAATTCTTATCTTATCTTATATAATACAGACGTTACTTCAAAAAATAAGATGATTACGTCCTACGCGTCATGCATTTAGTCATGCATATTAACCAATGACTTAAATTCTGCCAAGTCACTGGTTTTCCTCTCTAGCTCAGGCAACCCATTCCATGCTCTAATAGCACTAGGGAAGAAGGAGTATTTGTACAAATTTGTCCTAGCATATGGGACGAGGAATGCGCCTTTATCTTTGTGTCTTTCAGAGTATTTTATTAAATTTTGTTTTTTGTATTTGAAGATTATGGTTCAGTGTTTTATGTATAATTGCTACTTTACTTTTGAGTCTTCTGTCCTGAATGTTTTCTAAATTTAGTGATTTTACTAAAGGTGTTACTCTGGTTAAATGTGAATATTCGTTTGTTATGAATCTCACTGCTCTATTTTGTGTCTGTTCCAGTTTCTTAATGTTTTCTTGAGTTGAGGGGTCCCAAACGGAGGAAGCATATTCTATTATTGAATTGAGGGAAAAAAATAATATTTGTACAATTTCTCTTACCACTTAACCCTAAATAATTTGTTACATGTCTTGGAACCTACACAATTTCACAATGAATGTATTCTACTTGTGAGATTCACATATAATAATCAACACATTCGTGACATAAAACAAAAAAAATATTATGAACATTTTTAATGGATTCGACGTCGCTCTCTTTTCGAGTAGAAATGTTGAAAGACTTTAGGTAATGCTTTTACAAAGAATAGTTTTGGGGATATCTTGAAATACACGCTGATAATGCATCCTCAATTTAAAAAAAAAATGATCATATTTCACTAATAAGCCTAAAATCACACACTTGTAATATTGCTCAAATGGCAGCCTATATACCTGCCGTTCAACAAAGAATTATGAGAATATAAGGCATTGTGTAAAGTTTAAATTCGCAGATATAAGGAACGAATTTATGTAAAAATGCTTTAGAAACACATATTGAAGGTTAATTTTTAGTAAATAATTGACTATATTTTGTATTTGTATGTGTCAAAGTAAAAAAAACTATCTTTGCAAAGTGTGTTTATAAAAATTCAATTTAGATCCTTTGGGTCATGTCTTATGTAAACATTGCTAAATGACCTCGATTCATGAAATAGTAAGACTTTCATAGAGTTGGGCAACTATTTGTTTGAGGTTTCCTTGATGCTTATAATCAAGTCTTGTCCTCGAGTACGTACGTGGCTACGAAAACCAAGCTGTGACACACGCAGTTTGCCACATTCAACGCTATTATAACCATATGCCGGTGGTCGATTTAGGTTCTCTTTTTGCCGTCTACGCCTGTCCTTGGAAGTGGATTTTTTTTTTGGTCTATAAATTGTATCCCTTAGCCTTAGCCTTTGTAAAAAAAAAATATATCCAGATATCTCGTTCTAAAGCCGCCTGCAGTCAGATGTCCTTTTCTATGTCAGTTAAAGCAAGCTGGTGCCTAAGCTGGTCTTTAAATTGTTTCTGTGTGACATCTCTGTTACCGCTACCACCTGTCAGCTCACAAAAGAAACTGTCTTTTGTAAACGTCCGTCCCCCATAAGGGATAGTGCTTTCTCCAGCGTCACTGTCCCACTATACTGTCCTTACTGGCGTTCGCTAGAAATTTGATTTGATCAATCATTCTTTAGAATACTTATGTAATGTTTTAAAGTCTTTCTGATATTTTATTTAGTTAAAAGTTAAAAAAAACAACACATTTCCAAGATAAGTAAATATCATTCATCAAAAAACTATTCAAACAAGCGAGGCTCAGTCACCTGGTAATTTTTTATTAACGTAATCACTTACTTTGAACTATCGTAATAAAAGCGTTGTACGCCTTATTGATTAGCCAGGGTCAGTTTGGCAGACTCAGCTGACCACTAGATGGGTTTTGTCATGCAGACCAGTGCAGCTGTTATTGTGTGTGTGTGTTTGAGTATGCTAGCGGTTGTGTTTGAAAGTTAATGTATGCAGATGAAACACTTTCTACAGAAAGATTCCATGTACATTTTGCAGTTTGCTTTAAGTGAGGGTCCATTACACCCAGTGAATCATTCAGTTACAATAATTAACTCAACAATTATGTTATAAGATTACGACAACCGGAGTAAACTATCGATGACTTTCCTGCAATCTAGAAGCTGCATAGTTTTGTTTACCCTACTCTGTTCCTTTAGTCCTCTTGTATTTATTGGCAGTATATTAGAAACAGGTTCGTTCAAAGAATGGTGAACAAAAAAAATTACTCCCCCCTTTCACTTTACTTTGTTATTGCCTTAGTTCCACATTTGGAGCATTCGCAAAGAATTTAGTTACGACAATCTCGTTTCTGCTTCAGAGAGACCTAGACAGAAATCACCGATAGAAAATGAAACTTGATGTCAGTCATTGTGTATGGGTGTACTTGAGCACTGTCTCACTTTTCTGCAGTCTTAAAACATGGCTTCGAATTTTGTGTTGAATAGAAAATCTGATAAAACAGAGAAAAGGATTTTTAGCAGCACCCTTTAGGGTAAACCCGCTATTTTCTGTGCTAAATGTCCGTCTGTCCGACTGTCACACTTAGATCTCAAAAACTAGAAATGTAATGAAAAATATTATTTCACTATGCGATGTGACTTGCAAAGTTTAGGTGCAACGACTACTTTTTGTTTTCAAAATGCAAACCGTTTTGTTTATAAAATTAATTATTCCAGCTTTTTTTCATAAAAATACACCAATTCTAAAACAGTACATAAATGTAAGGGGGATAATGTTTTAATATGTTAACAAAGAAAGATAATGTATTGTGTATTTTTAGTATCTCTAAGTCAAATATATTTATAAAATGTACAAGAAATGTTTACAGCAAATATAAATGTTAGCTAAGTGTGTATTTTTCTGGTCAACTAACCGCTAAAATTTAAAGAAAACATTTATGTTTGTTTATAAAGGCTTAGAATGCTTTTTGTATGTGAATATCACGCATTTTTTAATGGACTTTTTTATGCAGCGACTTTCGTGCAGAAGGGTGACATCCGCTGCTATACATCGTACTAACTAGTTCACTTAAAAAATGTTAAATAATCAGTTTTTTTATTTTGTTTAGTGCCACCAGCAGGATAAAATCCGTTTATTTTTGTGCGTTTATTTCTATTAGTCGGTCTGTCCGTCACGTTTAGATTTAAAAAAAAGACAACACTAAAAGCTAATAAAAATCTGATTTAACCTTTAATGTTCCATCCGAACATCGCAATAGTTTTAAGTATCTATAATAGATTGTTCAAGATGTTTTTGTGAAAAACAAATCAATGCCAATGAATGTTTGTTTGTTCTTCTAGCTTGTATTACATTTAATTTCCATGCTTAAACGTTGCCAAAACACGTGATCAATAATATGTTGTTCCGTTTTTTTTTAAATAAATGGCATTTAAATTTTAAATAAAAATCTCTATACTGACTTATATTTCATTAACAATAAACTTGTTCCGGATATTGTTTTATAAAAAATAAATTATGTCAAATGATTGTTTGAAATCTTATAAATGACTAATATTACACTTATATTCTTCGATAATACGTCACTACAGTTAAATTATCGATATCATTTTGTTCAGGATTTTCAGCTTAAAACAAATTTATGTCAAATGACTTTTTTTTTTAAATATTAGATAATAAGTAGTTCGGGATTTCAAAATAAGAAAGTAATTTACAAGAAAAGATTTTTGAAAATCATTTTTTAGACTTATTTTACATTCAATTTTCTTGCTGAAAACATCACAAAAGACTTTTTATTCCAGCTAAATTACTCAAAGAACTAAGCAATGAGCAAGCACCAGTGTTCATAATACTTTTTCAGGCATCTCTTACCCTGAGAACAGTACCAAGGACTGGAAAGAAGCTAATGTCACCCCTCTATTTAAAAAAGGAGAAAAATCTGACCCAGGAAACTACAGACCAGTATCACAAACCAGTGTCACTTACCAGTATCACATTTAAAATCCTAGAACATCATAAACCACTTCTACAAAAATAATGTCCTTACTTCATACCAACATGGCTTTAGGAAATATAGATCATGTGAAACACAACTAATAGGATTATTTGATATTTTTCAAAAGGTTTAGATAAAAGTGAACAAATAGATGGTATCTTATTAGATTTTTCCAAGGCTTTTGACAAAGTTCACCACCATAGTTTGCTTAAAAAATTAAAATATTTTGGCATTGATGGTCCATTGCATCAGTGGATTAAAGATCTTCTGATAGGGAGAGAACAAACAGTTATAATAAATGGCTCTAAATCAACACCGATAACAGTAAACTCAGGCGTACCTCAAGGAACAGTCTTGGGTCCACTACTATTTTTTAATTTACATAATTGATTTATTTAGTTCAGGAACCAAAGTCAGATTATTTGCAGACGATTGCATAATATATAGTACAATAAAATTAACACAAGATACAAGATACAGAAACTTTACAAAGAGAATTAGACGAATTAAAGAAATATGAGTCAAAATGGAGCTTGTCTTTCCACCCAGAAAAATGTCAGTTATTAGAAGTAGCAAAATAGCAAAAAAAAACTAAAACAAATTAATTCCACTTATCTTATTCATGGTAAACCAGTAACACAGACTAAAAATGCAAATTACTTAGGTTTTATAATAAATAAAATACCCATATTGATGAAACTATCAAAAAGTCAAACATAGCATTATGATTTATTGAAAAATAAATTTCTATAAATTAAATAAGTACATAAAACTAAAATGTTATTTAACCTTGGTTAGGCCAATAATAGAATATGCATCCTCTGTTTGGGACTCCTCAACTCAAGAAAACATTAAGAAACTGGAGTAGACACAAAATAGAGCAGTGAGATTCATAAAAAACGAATATTCCCATTTGACTAGAGTAAAACCTTTAGTAAAATCATTAAATTTAGAAAACCTTCAGAATAGAAGACTCAAAAGTAAAGAAGTAATTATACATAAAACACTGAACCATAATCTTCAAATACAAAAACATAATCTAATAAAATACTCAGAAAGACACAAAGATAAAGGCACATTCCTCATTCTATATTCTAGGTCAAACTTGTACAAAATGCTCCTTCTTCCATAGTGCTATTAGAGCATGGAATGGGTTGCCTGAGCTAGCCAGGAAAACCAGGGACTTGGCAGAATGTAGGTCATTGGTTAACATGCATGACTAAATGCATGACGCATATGACGTAATCATCTTCATATAAGAAGATAAGACATCGGTAAAGAATGTTCCGATTTTGTTTTGAAAAAGAAATCGACCTACATTACTTAATTTTCTTACAAATCGTCACCAAAATTGTTCCAAATTTTTTATGAAGAGTCTACTAACGCCAGATAACTGTTTGAAATGCCTCTTCTAATAAATAAAACAAATAATTTTTTGGTAACACGTAATAAAAAAAAAAAAACAGCTCATTTACGAAAATCGGTTAGTCCTGAATTTTTATTAAAAAAATGTAACTCAATTTATTTCCAATCTGCCATCTATCTTACACTACATTTAATTTAATTGTCTAGCTACAACGTTACAAAATCTTTTGATCGTTACTATACTGTTCGTTTTTTTTTAACGAAAACAACTTCAGAACACAAAAGTACGGCTTGAAAATCTCTCCACAAGGCTAGGTGTCACGATCATCAATGGTGTTGATGTCACACTCTAAGATGATGCTACTGTCACGATCAGACTTGAACTATATTGTACCATCAATGATCGTGATTGCCGAGGATCTTGAAATGATCTTTCGATAAGATGATCGCATAGAAGCAGACAGATCTATGTTGATGATACGATCATATAGAATGTTGCCAATTGATAAGAGGATCATCTAGGTCTAGGAGTTACAACTTGACAAATATGATCTAAGTACGATCTAAATTCAATGAAGAAACTTCTCTTCGTTCAAAAACAATTACTTTAATTAATAACTTGAAAACACTATACACATATAGTTACAATAGTTAAAATGTACTTGAATAACTGATCTATTCAATAATATATCAGAGTCTTGTGCTGATAGCGGATCTTTTGTTGGAGTTTTCTTCCCCAGCACTGGGTAAGTTAGTTTATGTTACTTTATTCTTCGTCGTGTAGCTCTAAATTCGTTGGTCCTATGATCTTTTGAATGGCGATCTCAAGGAATGTTTATTTTTCTTGTTTAGGGACGCAGGAGCAAGAGCGCACAAACCATTATGGCGCACAAAAGAGAAACATCACACAAGAAGCAACTCTAGATGCGCACGACAGGATACACATTTGAGACCAAAAGAAAATTCGCTGCCGAGGACAGACGTAGACGCTAAAAGAAAATCTTAATCGACCACCTGCGGACAATGTTTATGATTTGCCTTGGAGGTGGCAAAATATATAGGTCACAACTGGGGCGGCGTATCCACGGGAAATACTGCATTCCTCATTAATCTTCGGACTAGATGACAAGTCCTATTTTTATTATTATCATTTTATTTTGACATGCGTTAATGCTTCGAAGTCTACTGTCCCGTAGCAAAAGAAAGGAAATGGTCAGAGCACAGCTTCTCTACGCTTTACTTGCTCACACTGAACATGATATCTAGCTAGCGATCAACGAGTTGGCTTACGATGCAGCCTTTTTTGATTTAATTATATACCTCGGTAAAAAAAACTTGGGGTTAGGGCGTGGAGCCGGAAGGCCCAGGAGAGATCTGAATGGAGGGATATATATATGGTTCCTGGTCATTTCATCTCCAGTCACTTCATCCTACTTCATCTCCGTTCACTTCATCCCCGGTCATTTCATCCCCTGGTCTTTTCATCATTTGATCATTTTATCTTACAAAGAGTAATCGTAGAAATCATGAACTAAGCAACTATTTATTGTATTCATTTTTATTGACATGACAAAAAGTGTAACACATAGGATAAGAATAAAATTAAATGCCACTAGAAAATATAAAAATGTTACATTTATAGAGGTCATGTAAAATAGTTTTTATGTATTCATTTCTATATATCAAAACTTTTCAGGCTATTGTACCTACAGAAGACGATCCATCGATGATCAATTCATATTACTTAATAATGCTTTAATTCTCTTTGCCTATAACACAATTTACAAGTTTAATGTTTAAAAGAATTTAAAGCAAAACTTATATAAGCGACATGATATCCTAACGATGTTTAAAGTCAGCTCTTATAAGAAAAAAATTAAACCTTATTTCAAAGCTAAAAATGACGCGACCATTTTTAAGAAAGAGTGATTAAAAAATAAAATAAAGTGAAAGATGGTCGTCAGGAGTTATCAGCGGCATGATCATAAGTAATCTAATCGTTCTCATCTTTTAAATGATTTCCACTACTTCCACCACACCTTAGCCTTTGATCATTGGGTCCTGCGCAGAATAATATTATAATATCCTCCACCCAGATTTACAATATATTATAAGATTTCTCATCAAGAATATAAAGTGGAAGGGGAACACTATAAACGCATTAATAACATGTAAAAGAAAATATCAAAAAAGCATTCTATCTAATCTTATTTCTATATTAGATCAAATTAGAGCTTAAAATCAAAGCCTTAACAGCACAATTAAACAATGAATAAGAAAAAATATTTAATTGGGTATAAAATGACAGGAGATGAAATGACCTGGGATGAAAACTGGGGATGAAGTGACCGGGGATGAAGTGACCGGGGATGAAGTGACCGGGGATAAAATGACCGGGAACCATATATATATATATATATATATATATATATATATATATATATATATATATATATATATATATATATAATATAATATATATAGATAGATAGATAGATAGATATAGATATATTTAAATTAAATGCTATAAGAACTCGATGCACCAATATGTCTATGAACCCTCGTCAGCTCTCTCGTGTTAATAAAGACATTTTTAGTCTAACTAGGCGGTGTGGCGTAAAGGTTTTGTTTTCCTTTGAAGTCATTTTTAAAGGAAATCTTATCTTATCTTATATAATATAGACGTTACTTCAAAAAAGAAGATTATTACGTCCTACGCGTCATGCACTAATGTTTATTAAACATCGCCAACTTTGTCGTATTAAAAAAAGACATTCTATCTAGGTTTAGATCTAATCTAGATTTTTTACACTAGATCTAGATTTTTTACACTAGATCTAGATTGTTTTACACTAGATCTAGATTTATATTCTAATTAAAATCTTTGTAGATTCTAGATTTAGAATTTCTAGGTGTAGTTTATAATTCGACTAGATAAGATCTAGAATTTCAATTTCTAGATCTAAATCAAGACTTAAAGTGTAAATTTTGATTTCCAAAGTCAAGATCTATATTGCAAGGTTAAAAATATTAAAACTTATCTACAATTTTTTAATTTAATTTTACTTTCAGTCTATTGATAGATTACCTAGGCTTTTTTTTTAAGTAAATCTTATCTAAATTACATACGAATTACCTAAAATTTAGATTTTAGATCTAGATCTAGTAAATATTGATCTTAAGAGTGCTAAATCAGAAGTTTAGTTTAGGTAGATCTACATCCTTATTCTAGTTCCATTTAAATGAAAATGCCAATAGCTCTGTTGGTAACTGTGCTGGGACATCGAGCAGACGTTGCCGAAGTACAAGGTCGATACCTGTTCTTTTCTTCTTTTTTTAATTACAAATCAATCCAAAACATTATCTCTACAATGAAGAGTTTCATCTTAATACAACAAAATAAAACTATGCCAATTAGATCTTCGTTCACATTCCTCCCTTTCTTAAAACCTCTTCTTTTTCTTTCAACACGCATTCGCACCATCCCACATTCGCACTATGCTGCGCACGTAACAATTATCTCGACGGTGTCGTGTTCATAGCTGCTCGCTGCCATCCCCCATCGTCTAGCTGTAGGTTTGGACTAGGAATTAGATTTATCTTTTAATTTGAAGGAACATTAGAAACATTTAAATATTTTATAGAATAAAACAACATTTTCCCAACGCTAAATGAGTCTTTAAAACATTATTAATTTTGACAATGAAAACAAAATCACGTTTTGAATATTCCTTGCAAATAGGCGGATCCGATGGGGATCCGACGGGGGCCGCTTTTCAATTTGAATGATAACATAAACTCTATTTATAATTTTGTTGATACATGAAATTAGATCAGATAGTAATCAGGGCTAATTAAATCCAAGCTAAATGAATCTGTTAGGCGTTATGTCTCATAGCCACTGCAGAAATCCGAACGCTCATTCATGAGAAGTGGTTAAAGTCCTGGCAGGAATCCGACAGAGCACGTAGTGTTTTCTGGCAGAGTATGCGTCACCATGGTGGCGGTTAAGGAGGTCAGAACAAGCAATCATTGCACAGTGTAGGACGGAACATTGTCCTGTTGGGGGCATACGATTACGCCCGAACTATGAGTCCCGATGTCGTCTTATACGAGTGTCCCCAGCTCCGAGAGCCACGGGTGGACGTGTCTGAGCAGTCACTCGACTTGTATGGTAGCTACGAGGCATTACGCCGAACGGCCCAATAGCACTACGGGAGGATTGAGTCCTTCTTGCTCTGATTTTTCAATAGGAGTTCATCTCAGGTATGCCACGAATAGGATTTTGGCGCGAAAGTTGTTTCATAGAAAGGAAAAGTGTTGACTTAGAGACTGTGAAATGAGTAATAATAACAAGACTAATATTTGAGGAAAGACAGCGAAAAATTAACAGAGAACTTTTAACGGCTTTAGAGGAATGCACGTTTTATGGACGTTGACATTTCGTTTCACGACATTCGACTTTAGAGGAAGGTAGGTTTTATGGACGTCGAGATTTAGTTTCACGACATTCGACTTTAGAGGAAGGTAGGTTTTATGGACGTCGAGATTCAGTTTCACGACATTCTACTTTAGAGGAAGGTAGGTTTTATGGACGTCATTTTGTTTCACGACATTCGACCGTTCCCTTCATTATTATAAAACTTTTTAATCGACATTGTTCTTTATCGTCGTGTACCTTTGTACTGTTGGCCTTACGCCTTTGTTATTTCATTATTTCAGTGTTACCTCCATTTGGACATCCACACAAGACACAGCGACAAAAAGCCTAACATACATTGCAAATCAATTGACTCTGCATTTCCTAGAAGACACTCACCATTGTTTTCGAAGACTTGTCTTAGACAACAGTTGTCATCATAGTTTGGTCAGTGCAAGGAAAACTATGAACCCAATGTTAGGTTTGATTCCAAACTGCTCAATCATTGATCTTTTTCTTTTACTTATTTTGCCTCTCTTTGTTAAAAACATATAAACTACCAGACGCAACAATAATTGTCGGATTTTACCTAAATATTTAACCACGTATAAGTTACACCTTGTTAGATTAATGTTTAAGTCTGTTTGTAGCTAGGCAAAGTAATATATAGTAAAGTTAAAAATAATTGTTATTTCTAAAAATGTTTTTTTTTTAAATTATCACCAGACCTCTAACGGGTCGCGCGAAGACAGATGCGCTAAAACCGTACCGAAAAATCACAGCTTAAAAAGCCCTTGGATTTTGTCATCTGCTAAATAGAAAGCTTCTGTAACCAATATTTACCTTCACCCCAAGACTGTGTCTGGAATCTAGATCTGCAATTGAAATAAATAAAGCTCGCTTTCATTAAGAGAAAATGACTGCAGTCCTTGCCTTCAATTAGTTGACTAAACGCTCAGGGTAAATGTAAAACAGCAATCTCATATGCTCGTAATTGTTTACCATCTCTGAAACTCTCTACGCTTCTGTTTGTTGTTTTTCGTGTCCTCCCTCCCCCACCCACCACTGCACACTTCCCCACTGTATCTTTCTCAGCCTATACATTCCCATCTCTTCCCATGAAAACCACGCATGCACAAAATGTGACCTTGTCCTGTCTACATGTAAATTGTATAACCTTGAAGTCCCTTTCCTGAGCACTGCTCTTATATAACTTAAACGTCACTCGTCCTCCCTGACCTTGTTTTTTTTTTCTTTTTGATAGTTTGTTTCCCGTGCACCATAGAAACGGACCTATTCGCAAAAGTCACAGTAATTGGATCATGATTTGACTAATCGTTCTTAATTAACAAACACATTTTTATTGGCCTCGCAAAGGTGAAAAGCCCCTATTAGGTTTGTTCAAAATGTCCGTCTATTCGTCTGTCACACTCAGATCGCGAAAACTAAGGGAGAAATTTTTTTAAAAAATTCAACATAAGTTGTGGCTTGCGCGTGAGTGACCTTTTTGTTAGATGTACGCGACTAATGAATGGAACTATTAAAATGTATGTCAACACGGCTTCGCAGCTATAACGAACGAATGTATAAAAAATGCTTTAGAAAAACACATTTGAATGTTAATTTGATTAAAATGTAATATGAATGGACTATAATTATTATGTTCATATTGTTATAAACCTGGTGGTGGCACAGATGGTGGTACTGATGTGAGTGTAGTCAGTCGACGCAAATCGCCCCAGGCCAGGGCTAGACGAGCGGTCAACCGTGACAAGCTACGACGGTCAGTCGAGACGAGTGTCAACATGACGGTTCGGGAAGGATCGCCGTCGTGAACAGAGCTCAGGAGCGTCACGAGAGTTGTAGTCATGTGACGAAGCTAGAAACGTCCAGCGACGTTATGTCCGGTTCTAGAAGGCCAGCAGGGACCCTATATAAAGAGCGGAGATGTCGCATTCAAGACGGTTCACGAGAGAAGGTTCACGACAGGGCTCAGAACACGGTCAACTACAGCACAGCTCAACAGTGTGGTTCTGTACGGAGCATTACGACGGTTCAGTGCGGAGTACTGTCAAGTACAGTTGAGACGACTGGCGTCTTGATCTTGGTCTGCGATCGAGTCCGACACAACGAGCCTAGTGTGTGAAGTCAGTCCTGAACTGTTGAACCCAGTGCAAGCCCGGAACGAGACGGAGAGGCCAGTGCAAGAGTTGATACGGCGGTACGGTGTTATCGGAGAGATATTTGTACAGTCCTGTGTTACGTGTTGCCAATTGTACAGTATTGGCTGTTATTTATTCAACTATTAAACTGTTACGTTACTTTGGAGCTCTGAGTTGTCAAGTTCTTTAAGTTGGTGGTGTATGGTGCAATTTGCAGAGAGCCTGGAAAGTGAGATTCGTAACAATATGTTAAAGTATAATACTATATTTGCGAAGAAAAGTTCTATCATCTTAGAGTTCAATTAGAGTTTTAGACCTAGGAATAGAGAGATGTGTAACATTTTGGTCTTGTCTAATGAAAGAATGTAAGGAACAAATATATTTAAAATGCTTTTGAATGTGAAGGTTACTTTTATTAAATAATGAAAGCAATATACTATTTCTTGTATTTTCATGTGTCAAAGTAAAAAACTATCTGTGCAAAGTGTAGTTTTAAAAAAAAAATTTAGATCTAGATCCTTTCGATCTAAACATGGTAAACATGGCCTAGATCCATGAAATAGTATTACTTTCATAGAGTTGGGCAACTTTTTTCATCGTCTTAATTTTGTTTTAGGACTACTATACATACGTCAAGGTTCCAGTTAGTACTCAAGGAACATGTATGCCAAGTTTTATCAACATTGGTGAAACGGTTTTGATTTCTATGCGGGGACATACATACATACATACATACATACATACATACATACATACATACATACATACATACATACATACATACGCCTTACTTTCTACTATAGTATATATATCACCCGTCGTCCAGCGCAGGGTTTGGACTAGGAATTAAATTATCTTTAACTTTGAAGGAACATTTTACATTTTGCAAAAAAAAAAAAAAAAAAAAAACTTTTACAACTCCAAAATAGCCTTTAAAATATTATTACTTTGGACATTCAAAATAAAAACATGTCTTGAATATACCTTGCAAATACGCGGTTTCGATAGGGATCTGACGGCTGCCGCATCTGTTTTTTTTTTTAAAACAATTAAATAAATGTCATAAAAAAGTGTCATACAAAATTTCATTAAAAATGTCATAAAAATGTAATTAACAAGGTTACAAAGACAGTTTGTGTGAAACACAAACTCAAAATCGGCCCCCGAACTGGCCCACCCAGGCAGGCATCAATATGTTCAGAAAGTACATCCGAATGAAATAATTTCAAAGGCAAATGACGGATAAGAATGGAGAAAGAAGGTTGACAGATCTTGTGTAGTGCCCCAACAGTCCAGCAGATCAAAGGATAGGTGAAAGTGAATGTAAAGTTAGATGTAAACCTGGCCTAACTGATGTCGTATAATTGATCTAATTGTTTTGTAAAGGCTCAATCTCTTATTCGAATTCTCAAGAAAAAAAACATTTCCGTAAAAAGGAAAGAAAAAACCTGAAACAAGCGTATAAAACTACACATTTACAGTAATTTATTTGAGGAGTCTTTTACCCAAGATCTGTGTATTTTTTTTTAGGCCTAGCTTATTCCAAGTACCCGGAATTTTCCGATACATTATTTTACACACAAAATAATTGTAGAAAAAAAAATTGTAGTGATTTTAAAACCTTTAATGATTTTTTTTTTAAAGTGTTACTCTAATCAATTGTGAATATTCGTAAGTTATGAATGTCACTGTCTATTTTAATTTCTTAATGTTTTCTTGAGTTAAGGGGTCCTGTTTTTTCCTGATGTTTATACCTGATTTCTTTTATCAGCCGTTGTGAGACATTGGTCCAAAATAATACTAAGCTTATAAATATAAAAAAATGCATATGAACATATGAATGAACTTGTTCTAGATGAAGTCCATTAATTATAGTTGCTTTAAAAATTTGATCTTACACATGCCATGGACCTTGTTAAAATAATCATAGACTTATAAAATCTAGTTATAATCTGTAATCTTTATATTTATAAATATTCAAGTTGAGTTCAAATTGTAACTATTGGGCAGACAGCTGATCTAAAAAACAAAATGTAACAGTTGATGTATATCGCCTAGAAAAGAATTACCAGCTCATCGATCACACGGGGAAAACTCTAGTTGAACCGTAATAATTTTTAAAATTAAAAACAAGGAAATTTGGCTAAAGACTATATCTAGGTCTAGAGCCAACATGACGTAGTCAGCCGTATTACCGTAATTATATTTTATGTCTATATTATGTATACTATGTATATAATAAAAAATAATGATTATATATTTACGTAAATCTTATATACATTACAATATCTAGAGTCTAGATCTTGAAGTACATCAAGACTAGATCTTAAGATTTCTAAATCAGAACATTGGGTCTAGTGTTAGATCTAGTTATCCATATAATGAACATTCCAATAAACAATCGCTCAAGAATCCCTTCCTCGCAGGGCGAATCAGAAAATGCGCAATTTTTAGCAGATGACATTGTTAAGGGTTCGATACCCGAATGGAATCAACATTTTAGATATTTTAAAAATTAATTGATTATATTTAAAGTTTAATACTAGAGGTTTCTAAAAAAGGGTTTTGTTTCTTCTTTCCAACCAAAGTGCTTGAGTCGCAAATCTAAATGATATTTCTAAAAGCAAAAGTCTAATAAGAAGACCAAAAGACAGCTCTGAGAATGATATTAATTATAGATTTTATTGTTGTTGTTTTTCACTTCCAGATCAAGACATTTATTTCCCCAAAGTCTAAACATAATTTCAAAAACATATAAAATAAAAAAAAAACAAATTGCCAAATGCATTCACAATGAAATAATACACAACAATCTCAATGCAGTAATGAGGTCCCTCCTGACTTCTACTTAGACGTAGCGGGCTGACACGGGTTACACAGATAGTGGATGAGTTCTTCAGCCTGTGCCAATGACTGGCCTTTAAGTGTGGTAGCTCCTTCAATCTTAACACCAGAGTCTGTTGGGTCCGCAATGAACACCTAGTTAAAAAAAAAAGTTTTTATTCAGTGCTAACTCGTAAACATTCTTATTAGCCTGGAAACAAGACATAAAGTACTTTAAAAACACACAAAGCTTATTAGCCTGGAAACAAGACATAAAGTACTTTAAAAACACACAAAAGCTTATTAGCCTGGAAACAAGACATAAAGTACTTTAAAAACACACAAAAGCTTATTAGCCTGGAAACAAGACATAAAGTACTTTAAAAACACACAAAGCTTATTAGCCTGGAAACAAGACATAAAGTACTTTAAAAACACACAAAAGCTTATTAGCCTGGAAACAAGACATAAAGTACTTTAAAAACACACAAAAGCTTATTAGCCTGGAAACAAGACATAAAGTACTTTAAAAACACACAAAAGCTTATTAGCCTGGAAACAAGACATAAAGTACTTTAAAAACACACAAAGCTTATTAGCCTGGAAACAAGACATAAAGTACTTTAAAAACACACAAAAGCTTATTAGCCTGGAAACAAGACATAAAGTACTTTAAAAACACACAAAAGCTTATTAGCCTGGAAACAAGACATAAAGTACTTTAAAAACACACAAAAGCTTATTAGCCTGGAAACAAGACATAAAGTACTTTAAAAACACACAAAGCTTATTAGCCTGGAAACAAGACATAAAGTACTTTAAAAACACACAAAAGCTTATTAGCCTGGAAACAAGACATAAAGTACTTTAAAAACACACAAAAGCTTATTAGCCTGGAAACAAGACATAAAGTACTTGAAAAACACACAAAGCTTATTAGCCTGGAAACAAGACATAAAGTACTTGAAAAACACACAAAGTTTCTGCGATATATACTTGTATCAATTAGATGGATCAGGCATGTGATTAAATGTGTCATTGCTGTAGATTTCTAGATTAACTGATTAAATCTGTACGATTAAAAATATTTTTATCAATTCTTTAAAGCGCTATTTCATACTTGTAGCTTTCTCAATACGCTAAGATCCAATCAAATAACTTTGAGACTAGATTTGTTAACAAACTATTATCTCTGAATAAAAATTGGACCAGCCCCTCTTACTCAAAAGGTTAGGGTGTGGATGGGTTGAAGCAATCACACCCCCCCCCCCCTGACCCAGCCAACCAAATCAGCTTACATTACTAAAAGGAAGGGGAGACATAATTTAAACATTGGTTTAAATTTTATAATTTGTATAGATTTTTAAACGTAAGAAATAAACGTGTCTACACATTGTTTGATTTCTCTTCTCAAATTCGCCCGCTTTCCCCCCTTCTCTCTGCGGGAGCGGGTGGGGGCTTGGCTGAGTGGGAAGCGATCGCATCTACCGCCCACCCCCATCCCCCCTTCGGATCCGACAGCGTCCTATGATCAATATAGCCATGTCTCTTTGTTATAACTCAAGGTCTCAATTTCTTCATTCATTACAAGAAAATAAACATATTGAACTTTTACTGTAACACACTGTGATGGTTTCTTTTGTTTCCTAAATATTTAAAGCTATTTTTATTATTTTATTTTATTACTTTTATTTTTCTTTGTTTAGATTTCATCTCGTTTTCTTTTAAATATGTTATCAAGATTACATTAACATTTTATGCACAATTCAGAAGACACTAAATCTATGTGATGAAGACTTCCAAGGACGCAGTCGTCCTAATAAAAATAATAACAAGATTACAAAGAGAGTTTGTGTTATCACACAAACTCATAGGCGCCCCCTTCGCATCACTGTCGGATCTGCCTATTCGCAAGGAATATTCAAGACGTGATTTTATTTTGATTGTCAAAAGTAATATTGTTTCAAAGATTTATTTGCCGTTAAAAAAAATGCCTTACATGTTTCCGATGTTCTTTCAAAATTAAAGATAATTAATTCCTTGTCCAAACCTCCCGCTGGACGACGGGGAATGGCAGCGAGCTGGGTGTGAACCCGGGACAGTTGAGATTATCAGTCCATAAAGCTAACCGCACGACCAGGCATTGCTGTTAACTTAAAAACAAACTGGTAACAAACTAATAGCCTATTATTGATAAAGAGATATATTACACATTACTGCATGGCATCTATCGAATATGTACAATATTATAGATCTAGATAATCTTTCAGCATTGATTTGTAATTGAAAAAAAAAGAAGAAGAAAAGAATAGATATCTTGCTTGTAGGCCTTCAGCACAGTTAACAACAGAGCTATTGGCATTTTCATTTAAATGGAACTAGAATGAGGATGTAGATCTACCTAAACTAAACTTCTAATTAAGCACTTTTAAGATCAATATAAAAAGTAAAAAGCCTATATAATCCGTCAATAGACTGAATGCAACATTAAATTTAAAAATAGTAAATAAGTTTTAGTATATTAGGCTATAGCAATATTGATCTAGACGTTTGGAAATCAAATCAATACTTTAAGTCTAGAAATTGAAATTCTGTATCTTGATCTAGTCAATATCATTTTAAACTAGACATAGAACGATTTTAATTAGAATATAAATATAGATCTAGTTTAAAAAATCTAGATATACTGTAAAAAATCTAGATCTAGTTTTAAAAATCTAGTTAAGATCTAAATTTAGCTATTAAGTTTTTTTAAAATACGAGTCAGATAACGAGTTTTTTTATAAACATTCTTTAAATGAATGGCTAAAACAAAATCGGTACAGAAGAGATAGATTTTTTACACTAGATTTAGATTTATATTCTAATTAACATCATTGTAGATTCTAGATCTAGAATTTCTTGGTCGAGTTTAGAATGTTTATTGTTTTACATGTTTCGGGTGTTCTTTCAGAGTTGAAGTCCAAACCTCCCGCGGGACGACGGGGGATGGGAGCGGGCAGGGTTTGAACCTGGGACCATCGATAAATCCAAACGACAGTCCAGCGCGCAAACCGCACGACCAGGCAGCCATGATTTAGACTAGAATAAGATCTATAACTTCAATTTCTATACTTATATATAGGTTAGATCATAAGAGTGCTAAATCAGAAGTTTAGTTTAGGTAGATCTACATCCTTATGCTAGCTCCACTTAAATTAAAATGTCTATAGCTCTGTTGGTAACTGTGCTGGGACATCGAGCAGACGTTGCCGAAGTAAAGGTCAATACCTGTTGTTGTTTTTTTTTTCAGTTATCTAAAATCTCTCGTCTGACATATTGTTCATATCCGGTAGTTGTCATGCCGTAATGTGTAATAATAGGCTATTTGTTTGTTATTAAGTTAGCTGGTCGTGCGGTTAACGCGCTGGACGGATGATCTCATACACTGCTCGCTGTTATCACCCGTCGTCAAGCTGGAAGTTTGGATATGGAAGTAAATTCTCTTTATCTTTGAAGGAATATCCGAAACATGGAAAACAGGGATCCGACTCCGACGGGGGCCGCCTCTAAAAAAGTAACAAGTTCATTAAGTTTTTAAATATTTGAATAATTTGACTAATTAGCTTCTTTAGTCAGGGTAAGAGTTAGGTATATATATATATATTCGACTTCTATTCATACTAAATGTATTACTTCTCTTTAAAAACAAAAATAAATATGTTACTTGAATTTTTAGAAATTGTATTGCAGAAAATAGTTGACTTAGTATGCAAGTTTTTAAATATGTTTATTTAAGAAAAATAAAACACACTTTTATAGAAATAGTATACAAATTTGTATTGCCTACTCTGTCTTTTGTTGTTTGTTTTTTTGCTATTAACTCTTTCCATAATGATGTTTCAACGTTGTAATGGAATTCTTCAATTTGGTCATTACTATTTCACGCCACTAATAGGATTAAGCTTCTATAGTTTTGTTATTGTTGTTTTGATCAGAAAGTGTTTTATTTGGTCTAGAATTCAAGGGGAATGCATGCTCTTTTTATGTTACACAAAGTCAAGTTTATAAAACCATTGGATTTAATGAGGTCAAATCAACGATAATATCGTCAATTAGGAGAGAAAGAGTTAATAGTAAATCAATATAAAATGATGTACATTTATGAAAAAAAAAAACCGTCTTAGATAGCTAATTTAAAAAAAAAAACAAGTTCTCTTTCAGAGGATAACAAAAATAGTTGCCCTTGCACCAAAGGTTTAGAGGGTGAAAATGTGAAATCGGGTTTAATCATCTTTTCTAGTTTATGAGATCTAAGTGGGAGGAAGGAACTAAATGCAGCTTTTCTCCTTTCAGAGTCCGCTCAAATAAAATCCATAGGGCACTACAAAAAATAAAAGGGCTCTTCGAACAGACTAGAAGTCCGAAAAACAAAAAAAAAAGTGACTTTTTTATTCTAGACTCATTCGTGACAATGTCTTCTGTATGATGTTTAAACCAAACCTGCTACTCGGTATTCCTGAAGATCTCTGAATTTTTCCTTAACAAAAGAAAGCGGCGCAGGGAAGAAGAAAGGGAAGTCCTATAAAATATGTTAAGAAACTGTTCTACACGTATATCTGTGTGAGAGGTGAACTACTGTAATAATTTACTTGCTGACCAATAGGATACTTTTAGTTTTACAGTCTTTGATTTCTTCAATTCAATTGTCAGTTTGGTTTAACGGTTCAGTCTTAGTTTTTAAAAATCTTTTTGATTTTACATGGATGTTTCCTTATTTCTGTCCACATTTGAGGTCTGGTGACCCTATTAAACATACTGTCTTAATGGCCCTATTAAAAATACTGTCTTAATGACCCTATTAAACATACTGTCTTAATGACCCTATTAAACATACTGTCTTAATGATCCAACCAACCAGATCTTAATCTACTTTTTAAATGGTAACTGACCGTGATGCCCTGGTCCAGCAAATTTTTCACTTGTTTTGACACCAACTCTGCAGACTTGACACCGCTTACTACCAAGACAGCAACTTTTTTAGCGTTAGGTCTGGCTCCTCGCTCGGAGGTATACCCAGAATCAGCAAGTTGCTAGACATATGAAAAAAGGGAGACAAACAGTGAAAGTGAAATAAAATAACCGTCATCAATGTTTTTTTTTTATTATTTCCCTTCTGAATCCCATCAAAATCATACGCATTTCATTGGACTATTGAGCAGAGCACAAGAAACAAATTGAAGCACTAGATTTATATTTTGTTGAAAATTGTTTTAATAATAAACTAATGAATGAAGGGAGACGAAGAGTGAAATAACTTTAAGTCATAGTATTTTTTTTTATTATCTCCCTTCTACTATCCCAATAATGTCTAAATGTATTTCTTAGGATCATGGTGTAAAGCTTAAAAATAGAGATGGGAATTGAACAAATGTTTGAAAGTTTGTGTTTAATTCCGTTCAGTCTCATATAAGTTCGGGTTCGGGTTCAGATTTGGTTTTTGTCAGATATAAGTTCGGGTTCAGGTTTGGTTCGGTCAGATCTAAAGATCGGGTTAGGGTTCGGTTCGATGTTATGCAATTAGGTTATAGCAAAAGCAATGTGCATGCAACTATGCTCAATTTCATTTATTTAATAACACTGTGATGCCAAACCTTACACAGACAAACGATCATTTTTTTTCACAACAGAATAAGACAAAAAAGCACTTTTATTAGAAACTCGTCGATATAGTACTTAGACTGATTCATGAGATGTAGGAAGGCAGAAGAATGTTCCGAGCATTAAATGTAATTGTCAAATCATGTCATGACTACATTTTTTTTCTTAGTAGTATATTGCAAAATCTTGATTCAGTTTGGTTAAGGTAAGGATTGTTCTTTTGGTTCGGTTCGTACAGATCAGTTTTAAAGTTCGGGTTCGGTTCGGTTCGGTCGTAAGTGAGTTTTTACTTTGGCTCGTTTGCAACTTAAAACACAATATAATGGTGAGAATTATTTTAAGTTATAGTTTCAAAAAATGATTTTTAAATATTATTTTCCTTCATTTTCTAATGTGATATTTTACGTTTTGTTACATTTCTCCTACTATCCAGGCTCTCTTCAAACTGCACCACACGACACAAAAGAACCTTACAACTCAGAGCTTCAAAGTATCAGTCAGTTTAATTTCAAATACATCGCAATTGGCAACAACATTAACACTGTCTTTACAAAAACCTAGTCTTGCTGGGCCTGACTTCACACACCGTGCTGGTTCTCGCCTCGTACTGGTCACATTGCGAGGTAACGTGAAGTGTCTAGACTCAAACACACTCGCTCTTATATAGGGAACGTTGCTTGACCACTCCGGTTGATTACAATCGCCGTGACTTGCGTGCGTAATATTTACAGTACAGGTCTTGGCCGAACTGGCATGTACCGTCACTGGTCACGGTTGACCGCTCGTCTAGCGTTGGACTGGGGCGATTTGTGTAGGCTAAAAACGCACACAGCCTACGACCATCTGTGTCACCACCAGGTTTATAACAGTATATACACTTTGCTCTAGCAACGGCCTATAATTCTAAGACTTCGAAGACCCCAAAAGATCAAGTGGCTTACTGTACTCCCATTTTAGTTGAATTTTGGGAAAGGGGGGGGGGGCAAATTAATACTCTGACATGAATATTACAATATGCAACACATTGGAAACAAATTTCAGATGTTTTTTTTTTCTTCTATGTATGGTACTCTAATGCAGGGTAATGTAATGCAGGGTAATCTAATGCAGGGTACTCTAATGCAGGGTAATCTAATGCAGGGTACTCTAATGCAGGGTAATCTAATGCAGGCTAATCTAATGCATGGTAATCTATGCATGGTAATCTAATGCATGGTAATCTAATTCATGGTAATCTAATGCATGATAATCTAATGAATGGTTTTTCTTATACAGGGTTATCTAATGCAGGGTAATCAAATGCAGGCTAATCTAATGCATGATAGTCTAATGCATTGTAATCAAAAGCGTTGCTTTCGGATTCAAAGATTTACGAGTTCTGTAGTGTTTCACGTGAAAAAACAGACCCAACCGTGACCTACATACTTTATTACCTCCGATGCATACATACCGTTGCCCAACTATTCCACATCTAGGTAAACATTTTTATTTGGTGCCACCTACTTATTTTACTAAGCTTTCAATAAGTTCTCATATCTACTTGTTGGGGTCTTTATGAGGGAGTCTTACGTTTTGGCCCTTTGGTTTCACTCTGAATGTAATGAGCAATGACATGGATTACATCGAAAAGAGTTATTAACATTCCAAAAACATGTAATTATTTCTTTCGTTAATTATTAAGGGCAGCAAACTTTCAGTGTGTACATCATTACAATGCTAAAAGTTTTAGTAATAGAAAAGAACATTTTAATTTAAAAACTATGGTTAAAAAAAAAAGCAAAATAAAAAAAAAATCGTTTAAAAAAAATCAAAGCTTATCTAAGGGAATAACTCCGGACTTATAACGATATTTCTCTATATATTTCCCTTATTCGATAAATTAAAGTTTCAACTTGATACGGAAATGGGTGTGAAACAAATATTGTAAATACTAAATGATTAATTTCCCTTGTTGATATTAAACAAAATAATTAATTGGCAATGTTGGACTAATGCGTTTCGTTTCTTTGGTTAAAAAGTAGAATCACAAATTGGGCCGGAAGTGCCTTTTTTCCTTATATATCTTTGCATTTTTTAGTTCTCTTTTTAAATTAAACTGACATTATTCTGCTATAATTTTAAGTGTGTATGATAGAGAAAAAAAATTCTGAACAAAAATACGGGTAGTTGGGATCAAACCCGATAGAGGCTATAAAAAGAAAAGACTTGAAACTAGCGCCAGAAACTACGCGTTTACAGTACTTTATTTGATGAGTCTTTTACCCAAGATCTGTGTATTTATTTTAGGACTAGCTTACTTCAAGTACCCGACATTTTCCGATACACAATTTCACACCAAAAAAATAATTGTAAAAATAAAAATTGTGATTTTAGAACGTTTAATGATTTTTTAAAAGGTGTTTTTAAAAAGGTGTTACTGTAATCAAATGTGAATATTCGTTTCTTAAGAATCTCACTGTCTATTTTGTGTCTGTTTTAATTTCTTAATGTTTTCTTGAGTTAAGGAGTCATGTTTTCTCCTGATGTTTATACCTGATTTCTCTTATCAGTCGTTGTGAGGCATTGGTCCAAAATAATACTAAGCTTATAAATATAAAAAAAATCGCATGTGAATATATGAATGAACTTGTTTTAGATGAAGTCCATTAACCCTCAAGATGCGTGTGGTACTTTAGCCTCTAAACATGAACATTGTAATTTCATTTTGTATGTCTTCATCGTAAAACAGCCCAGCACTTTAAGGGTTAATCATAGTTGCTTTGTAAAATTGATTTCACACATGCCACAGGCCTTGTCATAATAGTCATAGATCTATCAAATCTAGTTATAATCTGTATCTATATAATCATAAATATTCACGTTGAATTCCAATTGTAACTATAGAATCAGTATAGATCTACTTCTAGAATATGTATCTTTGACTGTCTTAGACAGTCTTGATTTTAGACTAGATTTAAGTCTAGTACACTATATAAACCTATATATACGCTGCCTTTGTGGTTAATTGAGGATTTTGGCCAGGCTCAGATGCTATTCGTTATCGTCTTTGGCGTAATGCTGGGTCAAATGAGGTAGCGATTGGAAGAAGGCATCGACATCACGTTTCGATCGGACTGCAATCTTCAAAAGAAAAGGTTATAGCAGAGCTTCTCTATGCCGATGATTATGCTTGCCCTGTTTGTGGGAAAATGTGTAAGTTCTAGATAGAACTAACAGAGCTTGCCAATTGATTAGGTCCATCATTAAATTTCACTATAAAATTTTCATTCTAAATTGAAAAAAACAACAAAAAAAAAAAAACAAGGTTACAAAGACAGTTTGTGTGGAAACACAAAATCAAAATCGGCCCCCGAAGTGGTCCACCCAGGCAGGCTTCAATATTTTCAGAAAGAACATTCGAATGAAATTATATCAAAGACAAATGGAGAAAGAAGGTGGACAGATCTTGTGTAGTGCCCCAACGGTCTAGCAGATCAAAGGATAGGTGCAAATGAATGCAAAGTTAAATGTGAACCTGGCCTAACTAGTTCCCTTTTCAGACCTTGTGGTCTATAGGGCAGATGATTTAAAGTTCATCTGTTTTTGTGGCCTACGGTTAACGAGGGTGTCATGTAGCCAGCACAACGACTGTCACAGCTTTCCTATTCTATTTATACTTAAAACTCGATAGAATCTACCTTAGGTCTCGATACGTCTAGGTGTCCCTGGTTCAGCTGTAGTTAACGAAATAAAACAATTAACCACTAGGTCAAACACATAAACTTTAATCAGCTTTACTGCATATCACACACGCTGGTCTCTCTGTCTCACAAAACAACACACTTCCGGTCATTCGCGCAGATTGTAAAAATAGATTATACATACATACACACATTTGTCCGTGACAACGACCAACCGCCTTTACTTTTCCCCAACTAATGTCAGGTACCCATTAGAACTGGGTGGACTCAGAGGCGCCCAAAGATTCCGAAGTTGAAAATTCCAGTCTTCAGCAGGATTCGAACCCGGGACCCCCCGGTTCAGAAGTTAAGCACTTTACCGCTCATCTACCTCGCCTCCCCTGGCCTAACTGAAGTGATATAATTGATGTAATTATTTTGAAAAGGCTAAATCTTACAATTGAATTTTCAAAACCTGCACAGAAGGGAATTTGTTAAAGAAAATGCAGTTTACATACAAGATTACTATTCGTTTTCAATTAGGTCTAATTTATAATGCATACTAAATATCTTTTTCTCTTTAAAAAACTGCTTGCATAAGTGATTTTAAAAATTAGATTTTTCGCTTTCAGAAAAAAAAAGTAGCCGTTGCATCAGAAATTTGAATGGTCTAAAATATTGTAATGTCAGATTTTCACTATCTTTTATAGTTTACAAGATCTAAACGGGACGGACGGACAGACATTTCACACTAAACTAATAGCATCTTTTCCCCTTTCGGAGGCCGAATTAGACGAGTCAGATATGCAGAAGGGATCACGTGATAATTGAATGTTTTCCCCTATTGAGTCATAATTTCCGAGAAAAAGTTAGAAAGAGTTTGACTCCAGATGTGAACACTATATAAAGAACATTGAGAAAGCTGAACACAATATCTACATGTGCAGCTTTCTACATTGCCGTGAACAAAATTTTGACTTGAAACATAGTCCTGGGAGAGTTTTAAGGACCAAATGTAAGGGAAGCTCAAAATTGGAATCAGTGAAATCTGCCATGCGAAGCGTCTCCAGAGAATGCTGACTATGTCATTCAAAACTGCATTCTTTACCAAGAGGCCCGCACAAAACACTGGCCCCCAAAACACCACAATAGAAAGAAAATTATATGGAGAGCTCCCTAGTCATCTGAACACTCAAATAGTTCAACTCACGTATTGGTCTACTCATCTGAACACTCCAACAGTTCATCTCATGTTTTTAGTCTAGTCTTCTGAACACTCCAACAGTTCATCTCACTTATTGGTCTAGTCATCTCAACACTCCAACAGTTCATCTCATGTATTGGTCTAGTCATCTGAACACTCCAACATAATAATGAAAAAGAGGAGGAAGAAGAAGGGAGGGCAGGGACTCCACAAGAGAGAAGCCCCCCACCCAAAAAAAAAAGATATTTGAAAAAAAATTAATATTTCAATTTTTTTTTCGAATTTTCACCCACAATACTTTTAAGTTGGCAACACAGCTGTGGTCAAGATGTGTCCCCTTTTAGCATCTCCGGATTTACGGCAGTGCTTCAACCCAAAGCCTTATCTTCCACAAATTCAAAAATATACATATTTTGAAATTAAACATGCGCATTAAATATTTTTTAAAGATAGAAAATGAGATTAAAATTACCAGTACTATTATTTTGACTTTTAAAATATTGTATACTTTTAGATATAAGTCGATTTTTATTAAAAGCTTTCGAAAAAGTATTGAACCTCCTCAAAAATAAATAAAAATAAAATAAATTATATCTTTTATATAGCGCTACTTTCATGCTTATACCATTCTTAGAGCGCTATGGTGCTGATTGATTGATTAATCTCATTAATCGACCGGTGGCGGAGGGGGTATCTTGGAGAAGGTTTTTCCGTGCTGCCTTTAGGCGCTCAGCAAACACAACACTGCTCGAGTCGAGTGTCGAACATCGAGCCCCTTTAAAGGTAGCCAAGACAAGCCAAGTTTAAGCGTACTTAGCCTTTCGACCACGCATCCCACCATAATACTAAAAATACAACCCCGGGGTCTCCACTTACTTCAGTCCGGCTCTGGATATAAGAGAACCTTTGTTAGGATTGCAAACATCCTCGATCTTGTTGCAAGTAACAAAGTCTTAGCATAATTCGTTAGCAGTAATTATCATAATGGCATATATTTTGCTAAGAAGGTCTTAATTAAAGGGATCATTGTTGTTTTGTTAATTGCTTTTGAAACACGTGAAAGAGATAAAACCTGATGTCAAGTACGTGAGCGTAAGAACCAAATCCAAGTCTCATATTGAAAATATCATGGATGAAGATGAAGAAAGTTTAGCGAGCTTGGGAATTGGAGGTATTAGATGAAGTATAATAAATATAATTAAACAATTATTAATTCAACTCTAACCTTTGAGAGAGAAATCAGTTTACTGGTTTCATAAGATTTAAGGCGATTTCTAATTTCTTTGGCTGTACTGTAGCGATCCAGGTTGAACCCTTCGTCGTCCGGACAGGAACCGGATATGACGCCATACTGAGGAGAAAATAGTCAAAAATTCACTCTTTTATTTGTCACAAATATTCGTTATTTGGGAATACGACACATTTACAGCTCGTCACCCCTATTGGAGTATAGGCGCCAAAAATAAATCTCTATAGTCCCCTGTCCTGGACCATTCTTTCCATCTCGTTCCAGGTGTAACCAGACTTTAATATGCCTGCCTCTAGCTCGCGTCGCTCAGTGCTTCAGGACACCCTCTCTTTTTCTTGCCTTGTGGGCTCCACTTCAATGCCTGCCTTGTGATCCAGTCCAGCTTCATCTTCTATTTCTGATTTTTTTCTTTTACAGGAGTTTGGTTGGTTCTTTGCAAGAGGTCACTGTTGCTGATGGTGTCTGGCCAACGAATGTGAAAGATTCTTCGCAGGCAACTGTTAATGGAAGTAAAACAACACATAGACTCGAGTTTTCAGCTGTGACTTTCTTCCCCTTCAACGTCATTGTTATACGTCTTTCCTATTAATGAAACATTTCTTTCGTAAAAATAATTCTGAAATAATATTCAACTTTGGCCCGTGTATAACATATTGTAAAGAAATATGACTTTGTCAACTGACATTTTATAGATAAACCCATGTGTTTAAATTGCTTATGAAAATGCCTAAGACATTAAAAGAAAGAAAACAAATTGTATATATTGATTAAAAAAACAACAACAAAAAGCTGTAATCGATGTCCGAAAATGTGGACCAATAACCATTTTAAAGTAAACTAAGTTTCTATTCAAGATAGATATTCAGAAAGAACCCTAATAACACGGAACTGGAGCCTTAGTGTTGTAGATATTTCTGCTCAGACAGTAAATGAGATTCGATTTCTTAGAAGATTTAATCTAAGACAGAATGACAAGAAAATATACATAATATTAAAAAAAAAGCTTATATTAAGCGCAATTGAAAAAAAATAGTTTAAATTTATAATAGATCTTGCTATTAATAATAAATCTAACTAACAAGAATAAATCTGTGCAATTAGAATTTGTGTTACCAATTGTTTTTTTAGCGAAAATTTTATGCTTTTATATCTCTCAATACACTATGAACCTATCACCTTGTCAAGATAATGGGGTGTTATGGAAAACAAAGAATGGGGTATCTGGATGATGTTACATGGTCACTTTTTAAATATAAAAATAATAGTTGAACGACCTAAATTTGAACTCTAGGACTCAAGCCCCCTCAAGCCAAAATACTAACCACTGTGCCAGCGAAGTGCTTATGAAAAAGGAAAGCTATATGGTTATCTATTATTGGCTTCAAACTTAAAAGCCGCGACCTATTTTTCTCTACAACGTATAAAGGGGACTAATTCAACTTATACAACCATATCAATCATGTAAAATTTATTTCCTTTATTCCATACCAAACACAATAATTCATTCCCAATAGTTAAATTAGTTAATTTGTTTTATTGAATCTTGTTATATTATGTAAAATAAATAATTTCCGCTTGATTAGATATTGCGTGTGGGAGAAATAACGTGTATATACTTTTTACCCAGACAGGCAAAATAATAGACATAGTAAATTCATATAAGCTTTGTAAAATGTTCTTGTCTTAAGACATTAAGCTCGATATAAAAAAGCAGTACTTGTCCTTGGTCATTTGAACTCACCCTGAACCCTGTTTTTATATCTTCTGAAACAATGGTCCGTAAAATAAAGTCTGTGGTCCAGATTGTCTTCTCGGTGCCCAAGTCAGCAGGACTGAACAAAAAGTAAATATCTGTCGGATTCTTTTCTCCACATGCTGACAGACAAAAAAATCACTTTTAATCGTCTTAATATCTCAAAGAAACTTTGACTATTGTAAATGTTAACTAAAAATGAGTAGAGTTTAAGGTAGAGATAGTTGTAAAGTAATTCTCTAAATTTCTAATTTCTTTTTGTAATTCGTAATACGATTTTTTTGTGATAGACATAAAGGCAGATTCATTGCACAGAATACCGAAAGGTCCATAAGCGAAGTATTACCATATTGTATTTTCTAGGCTATCTTAAGCACTATAGAATTAGATTTGAAAGCGCTTCAAAATTAGCCTGTGTCACAAAGTATTTTTATGATTTAGTTGGCAACAGTCTTATCTTTCAACATGGCGACCTTAACATTATTTACTCCAGTGATTCTCAAACTTTACACTTCGTGGAGCCTTTACAAGCCATACGACATAATTGGACAGCCGTCGCAGTCTGAACTGTCTGCCCCAGTCGCATAGTTGTAAAGTCGCTGGCTAAATCAAACACCCCACAACCGTGAGCTTTGTTGCTCTGCGCTTTCCTCAATGCTGTTATATACGAAGCCTTAAGAGATTTTTTTTTATTCACACTTGTCGCATCGCTAATAATATTCTACTAATTTGCATACAGTTGATGTTCGTGTTTGAAAAAATCAATTGTTTGTCTTTTAGTCCTTTATGATTTGTTACAATATGACACATAGAATAGTTCGTAATCTATTTATCTATCTATCTGGTCTACCTATCAATCAATCAATCAATCAATCAATCAATCAATCAATCAATCAATCAATCAATCTATCTATCTATCTATCTATCTATCTATATATCTATCTGGTCTACCTATCTATCTATCTATCAATCAATCTATCTATCTATCTATCTATCTATCTATCTATCTATCTATCTATCTATCTATCTATCTATCTATCTATCTATCTATCTATCTATCTATCTATCTATCTATCTATCTATCTATCTGGTCTACTTATCTATCTTATCTATTTATCTATCTAATCTATCTATCTATCTATCTATCTATCTATCTATCTATCTATCTATCTATCTATCTAATCTATTAATCTATCTAATCTATCTAATCTATCTATCTATTTATCTTATCTATTTATCTATCTAATCTATCTATCTATCTATCTATCTATCTATCTATCTATCTATCTATCTATCTATCTATCTATCTATTTATCTATCTATCTATCTATCTATCTATCTATCTATCTATCTATCTACCTATCTGGTCTACATATCTATCTAATCTATTTATCTATCTAATCTATCTATCTATCTATCTATCTATCTATCTATCTATCTATCTATCTATCTATCTATCTATCTATCTATCTATCTATCTATCTATCTATTTATCTATCCATCCATCCTTCCATCCATCCATCCATTCATCCATCTATTTATCTATCTATCTATCTATCTCTCTTTCTCTATCTCTCTCTATACATATATATGTTTTAACTGTAGTGAGTGTTGATGTGATTTTTTTTTTCAAATTATCCGATCGGATAAACTGACTTTTAGCGAAAAAGTAATTTTAAATGTATGCAATTATGATCTTTCTGCGGCCCCCTACGGTCGTATGGCGGACCCGTGGAGGTCTGCGGACCACAGTTTGAGAAAGACTGGTTTATTCTTTTCTTATCAATAGCTCGTACTTGGCTCATCGCCTTGTTCGTTGGGAGAAATAGTCGTGGTGGATTCTTTTTCTGAAAAGAAAAAAGAAAATATTGTCACTAAAACATATATTTTTTTCAGAAAGAAAACCTCTTCAAAATATATCTATTGTTTCTATACTCTCCTTCTTATTTTACATGTTGTGTCACTAAGACTCAGAAGAGGATGTATAAAGGAGACTAATTCAGCTCATACCACCACAACTTCTTTCCCTTGTTTAAGATACCAAACAAAATAATTAATTATCAATAATTAATTAAGTACTTGTTTTTTTTTATTGATACTTTTGTTGTCAGGTAAAAGAAATAATTGTGCAAAATTTCACCTTGCTCCGAGATAGGGTGATAATAGAGAAATAACATGTACACTCTTTTCACCCGACAGACACAATGATTTAATATAAGCTTTGTAAAAAAAAAAAAAAGAATTGTTTATAAGCTATAATTTTCTTAATGTATATATTTTTTGTATAAATAGCTATGTGATTATATGCTACATACTGACACAGATCAACATTATAGGTAACTTACTGACAGAGTCATGATTGTAGTCTACTTACTGACACATGTCAAGATTAGTGCCTATTTAATGACACGCCATGCTTATAGGCAATTTACTGACACAAGTCATGATTATAGGCTACTTACTGACACAAGTCATGATTATAGGCTACTTACTGATACAGGTCATGTTTGCTAGACTTTTGATGATACTGTTCAGCTGGTCATAGTTGTCAACTTTTGCGACTCTGGACATGTCCCCCGCAATGTTGAGTAGCTCCCTGTCGCCAATCTCATTCCCAACTCCCACGGCGAACATAACGATACCACTGTCTCTTGCAGCCTCGGCCTCCGCTGCTGTTATTTTAGAACTACCAATCAAAATATGGAAATGAAAAAAAAAAAAGCAAAACACTTAGTATTACTAGATAAATTACTAAGATCTACCTTTTCAGAAAATACTTAGATCTACCTTTTCTTAGATAGAACAAAGTTGTATTTGTGAAAGGTCGTCATAAAAAAAATGCTCTGTAAACTAAAACAAGCAAAATAAATAAACACAAGATTACAAAGAGAGTTTGTGTTATCACACAATCTCAGAGGCGGCCTCCGTCGGTTCCTGTCGGAAAATGATACTAAATCATAAATACTGTGACGAACCGTTTTAGCTCACTCAAGATATCACTCAGGTCTAAGCATTTAATTAATTTATTTACTCGCTATTAATCATCAATTGCACTAATTTAGCGTTCAAGCGCTAAAAACACAACCACCACCCCTTCAATCCAACCCCACCCCCTATGGCAGCGATGTCACATTTGACTATCCCCACCTTGACACGTGTCACACTAGAGTCTTGACAAGAGTACACTCCCTCCATCTATCGTGGCAAACATCCGTTGACCCCCCCCCTTCCTGGAGCGGCCGGTCACTTCAAAGTGCCCATTCAACCCAACGCCTCGGGCAACGCTGTTCGTCTAGCACTAGCCATTATCAAGGTATAATCTCCTTTGATCCAGCCGAGCTCTGATACCCCCCCCTTCCTCCTTTCTATCCTCTGACCACCTGGCGAACTACCTGGACTTTCAACTCGCGCCTTCGCGCGGTGTCTATCTCCCGGAAACGTCGTCACGGTCAAGCGAGGATCTCTTTGTCAAGACCACCTTTGCACTTATCACCAGTCACTCACCCCCCCCCCTTTCTATCCACGTGTATATGGACAGCTTCATCGTCCGATCTCATTCACGCTGGAGAGCCCACAGGGAGCACATCTATCTCTTGCTTGAGCTCTAGACTATTTTCATTCCCTTATTTCACTTTGGATTGGTGGTATGTAGCTTAGTAAAGTGCTTTTACTTAGTAATGTATATATATATATATTTGTGAATTTATTACTACATTATTTGTGTATATATTTGTGCATTCTTATCATGGATAATGTAAGTAGATTACTGTATACTTATATTTTGTTATCATGACTTTGTGGCTAAATGTTCAAGCCATCTGGACTAGATTCTATTAACAATTCTTACCAGATGTATTTAGCTCTTTAACTATTATTAATTTAACTCGGCACGAGCCCTCAATATATTATCATTAATTAATTCCTTGGCAGGGAATTATCAAGACACTTATGTAAACATGTCTTATTACTGAGTATGTATCTACTTGTGCTCTATGTTTACTTATGTGGGAACATGGGCAAGTATCAGACGTTGATCTCTCCTTCCCCTTTCATCTCATTTATCTTAGTGATGTATGTACTTGCTATTCACCGTGATTGGTGAGCGTCACTTATATTACATATCACATATCACTTACTACTGTTTGTTATTTCCCGTTATAGGAGTCCCCATTATTATTGTTATCCCCCTTGATGGGACACTATATTCATTTGTTAGTTCCCTTTGATATTTATGAAACTAGATTATAGTTTCTTCACATCAGTCTGAAGATGTCCTCCACGGAAAGGCATCTACCTCCCAGTGTTATCATTATGGCTAAACCAACGCATACATCATATCGTTGCAGCTTTTATCTATAGGCTACATCCGCCTGAAATCTTAGCAACCTAAAGCTGATAGCAGATTTGCTGGCACCAGATCTGTAGACATCAGACCTACTCATCCTTCAAGAGTCCAAGTAACAACGCTAGCCACAGACTCGTCACTGGCTTAACTGATTGTTAGACGCAGCTTAGCTCTGCAACCATACAAGTTGGACTGCACACGGAGCCTGGATCCACTACGCCAGCCCACCAGCAGACAGCATCAGTATCAGCCACACCCGTCTCACCAGTGCAGCACCGGACCAAAAAGCTAATGACAGTCAGACCACTTGGTTCTAATATCTGATGATGATACTCCTATATATGTAAATACGCTAGATTCCATACTAGCAACCATGGGCGTAGCCAGGATTTTTTTTCGGGGGGGGGGGGTTTGGGGGGTGAATTTTTTTCTCCCCCCCCCCCCGACCCCCCCCCCCCCCCAGGAAAAAATATATGTATTTATGTGTGTGTGTGTGTGTACATAATCTTTATTACATTCTGACCCTTCATTCTTTCGGAAGACGTTTATTGTGCCCTAGAATAGGTTCTTCCATGAGTTAGTGAAAAAATTGTAGATTCCCCGACATTACTAGCAAAGGGGTCTGCGGGAGCGCTAGGAGCTCCCCCAGCGCGGGGCGAAGCCCCGCCGCCAAGCACTATTTCTGATATTGAAAACCAACAAAAACCAACAAAATGCATATTCTGAGGTATCTACAGTGGATTTTTCTGCTATTAAAAAGTTCTATTTAAAAAACCTAATGTGCTATTCTTACTGACTTAGACCCTCCCACGCCGTTCGGAGCATTTGACGTCAAGCAGGTTCCATAAAAATCTGTCACTGGTAATGTCTGAAGCCTCTTCCCACCTACCATGAGGACCTCAATGAATGAGTGGCGTCAAGTTGTACTAGGATATCATTGCAACTCTTCTTATGCGTAATTCATTTTGTCGGAGAACATGTCCCGCTAACCTCATGCGTCGTTCTCTCACAATCGACTCCCAGTTCGGCATAGGATTTCTTTGATTTAGATCCGATCTCTATAACTGACTCCTGAAATCTGTCTTAGCCATGTTGAGTTATATTTAGTGTTTTTCGATTTCGGTAGATGACTATTCACTGCAGTTTATTAATGGAACCCTGCCACTGGTAAAAATGTGTAACCTCTCTTGAATACGCTCTTGGAATTAAGTGACTGTAGTTTGCTTTAAATTTTATATCAAAAAGAGAAGTTTTATCGTCAAAATCTTCTGTTGGGGGTTTTCCACCTCAAAATGCTCTGTAGGGGGATCTTAGACTCAAAACCATCTGGAGGGGTTTTAAACTTAAAAAAAAAGCCATCTGTAGAAGAAACTCAAAACCCCGATTGGCTTGGCTACGCTCAAATAATTTTAGTGTGTAATTTGCTTTTTTTTATATTGAAAATGTATTTTTTAGCATCAAACCCCTCTGAATGGGGGTTTAAACTCAAAACCCCTTTCGGCAACGCTCATTGCATTTGCTTTTTTTCTTACACTGAAGATGGCGGAGGGTTTAAACTCAAAACCTCTTTGACTACGCTCATAGATTTTAGAGTGAGTAATTTTCTTTTATTTATATTGAAGAGGTACTTTTTAGCTTCAAACTCCACTGGAGGGGAGTTTAAACTCAAAACCCCATAGACTACACTCATAACATTTTTAGTGTATAATTTGCTTTTTTTTATTATTAAAAAGAGGTATTTTTTACCTTCAAACCCCAGTGAAGTGGGGTTTAAACTCAAAACTGAGTCAAAACCCATTTAACTACGCTCATAACATTTTGAGAGCGTAATTAGCTTTTTTTATATTAAAGAGGGGGTTTATCGTAAATTTTAGACGGGGTTTTAAAATCAAAATCTTCCTTAACTGTGCTCTTGGAATTAGGGGATTTTCGTTTGCATTTTTTTTTGTTTTGTTTTATAGAAGAAGGGGGAATTAACTGTAAAAACACCAATTAGGGGGTTTAAAACTCAAAACCCCTGGTAGGGGGTTTTAAACTCGAACCGCTCTGGTAGGCGTTTTAAACTCGAACCCCCCTGGTAGGGGTTTTTAAACTCGAACCCCCCTGGTAGGGGTTTTTAAACTCGAACCCCCCTGGTAGGGGGTTTTAAACTCAAAACCCCTTTGGTTGTGCTAGGGCAAGTGATGGTTTAGTATTAAAATCTCACCTAAAATAAACAAAATCAAAGCAAAAAATCAGTCACTCAATTCCGATTCCAAGGGGGGGGATTTCATTTCGGGGGGGGGGGGGGGTTTGAACCCCAAGAACCCCCCCCCCCCTGGCTACGCCCATGCTAGCAACTGTACAGCATTTCACCTTTCATTATCTTATTTTGTATAATAAACTGTACATAAGTTTACATCTAAATATAGTATTTGTTGCCTGCATTATAACGCTGTGCTTGTAGTTTATATGTGCAAGTAAGGATTCTCAAACCATAAAAATCCCCTAGACACTCAAAACGGCCAAATCTTTAATCCGACTTGTCACATATACAATGGAGTGTGGGGTAGGGGCCTCCACTAAAATACTGTACAGGGTGTTAGCTCCAAAGAAATACTGTTCTGGGTATTAGCTTCACTTATTTAAATCTGGAACTGTTGAAGATATATGTAGTAGTACTCAACACTATCTTTCGACCCACACATAAGTCAGCTCTGCAAGGGCTGCAGCTTAGGCCAGATCCGACCATATTTAACAACGGAGTCTACAAAAAAAAAATAGTTTTGGCATTCATACTCTCCCACCTTAACTACTAACACGCCGTGTTAGCAGGTATTCCCGATGACAAAATCTCCAAGCTGCAACGAAATTAGAATAGCGCACGAATAGTCCTAAGAAAAACAAGACGAGATTCTGCTACTACTTTCTTGTGCACACTCCATTGGATTCCTGTGAAAGCGAGAATCGACTACAAGATGGCCACACTTTGTCATCAATGTATCTATAATATAGAAATGCCCTTGTACCTTAGCGAACTGATCACTCCATATGTCCACCACAGAGCGCGTCGCTCAATGGACTCGACGCTTCTAGTGGTGCCACGTTTCTGCCTCAAGAGCTCCGGTCTGCGGGCTTTTTCAGTGCACAGACCAAAGGTTTGGAACTCACTTCCCATTGACCTCAGACAGACAACATGCTACACTACATTCAAGATTAACATTAAGACCAACCTGTTTAAAACGTTTTTTAGATTAGTTTGTCATTTTAGCTCTCGTGTTTATGTTTGTAATATTATCACAGCGCCTTGAGCCTACATTTTGTTTGTTAACAGCGTTCTATAATTCTTTATTATTATTATTATTATGTTTATTTGTCTTATCAGATACTAGGCACAACTCACTCCTGAGAATTCCCGTCTGTTATTACCAGGCCAATCTTGATGACCCCTGGCCTGACCACTTCATCATTCAGCTGGACCTCACGCATGTACTTGATGCCTTTTCCTGTGTCTGTATAAAGACCTTTTTCATGGGTGATCCTCCCTATAGCGCTGATGACGTCTTCTTTAGTTGTGTAAGTTGTCAAGTTGAAGGCGTTCTAAAATGTAGAAGATTAAAACAAATTCAGTAGTATCTAGTGGCAGCTTTCTAAATGTACTTGATATGCTAACTAAATGTGCTTATTTGATGTTATTATACAAGTTTCTGGAATGTCCCTAAACTTTTAGTTCATTCAGAAAAATAAATAAAATACTTATCTCCTTACATTCGTGTAGATTCCTTTAGCGAAAGGTATGATAGAAACTCTCATAGTGTCACTGCCGATGTCAAACTGTTGGAGGTAGTCTTGAAGAAACGTGATGCCTTTGACGAAGTCACTGCCCCTGATGGAGCTAGAAGAGTCAAGGACAATGCCGAGTTCAAGTGGTTCCTGGCTGCAGACTGAACAGAACAGTTTGTTTTGTACGTAATGATACCGCAAACTGGGTAAGGAAGTTTCATTTGATTTGAAACAAATACATAGGTCGAAATGTAAACAACAACAAAAATCAAGTCGAGTTCTTACATATGTTTCAATATTTTAGACCTTCCTACCTAGAGGCCAACAAACGTTTTGGTGCATCCGGTGGACAAAATGAATTTTTTTTTTAAGTTATAGGATTTTATTTTTTGTTGTTGCATTTTTCACTAAAGAATAAAATACATTCTTTTACGTTCTTTTGTTTGTATAATTTTGTTTTGTTAGTAAAAATTTAATTTTAATTTATAATTCTTGAAATTGTTTCGTTTCTCGTGATAATAAAATTTCCTATAATCAACTAAGTATTTGTTTTATTTCGTTAACAAAATAAAGGGATCGAACACACGACATTCGCCTTCTTAGCTTGACGACTATATCAACTTTGCTAACCAGCAATATTTTATGAGCAAAATTATAACTTAAAATAAATGATTCACTTGTTACAGCACATGACTCTTACTCCGTACTAATTAAAAATAATTCATTAATCATAAATAGTGTCTACGATTTTCATTACTTTAATTTTGGAATACATTCATCATATAAAAAACATATAAAACATCTCCATATATGTGTCGACTTTCTCTCTTGTTTTTTTTATATACTCGGTATGCAGACCATCCCACACGATTTGGACCATCTGTTAACAACGCGACAATATTATAGGACACTACTAACATCTGGCATTCTCTTCATGGTTGGGTGGGAAAACAAATTGGAGACTGGAAGTTGGACGGCTATGTCTAAAACGTCCCTAAAGATTTCCTTAAACATTTCGCAGTGCGCATATATATATATATATATATGAAAATATATATATATGAAAATCGTAGACACTATTTATGATTAATGAATTATTTTTAATTAGTACGGAGTAAGAGTCATGTGCTGTAACAAGTGAATCATTTATTTTAAGTTATAATTTTGCTCATAAAATATATATATATATTAGATAGCTAGATAGCTAGAAAGATAGATAGATAGATAGATTGGACAGACAGACAGACAGGCAGATATATATACATTTCGCAGTGCGCATATATATATATATATATATATATATATATATATATATATATATATATATATATATATATATATATATATATATATATATATATATATATATATATATATATATATATATATATATATTAGATAGATAGATAGATAGATAGATAGATAGATAGATAGATACATACATACATACATACATACATACATACATACATACATACATACATACATACATACATACATACATACATACATACATACATACATACATACATACATACATACATACATACATACATACATACATACATACATAAATTAGACAGACAGACAGACAGACAGATAGATAGATAGATAGATAGATAGATAGATAGATAGATAGATAGATAGATAGATAGATAGATAGATAGATAGATAGATAGATAGATAGATAGATAGACATAAATTAGGCATTGTAAACCCTAAACTAGATTTAGACTAGACCCCTTTAAAAACTAAAATCTACAACAGTCATCATGAAATTGCTCTCCTAATAATTACTAAATACACACTAGCTGAACACAGAACCAGATCTACCTTAGTCAACACTAAACTTAAAAAGGAAACAACAGTCATAATCAATCATCACACTTTAGATCAAAGCAACTTAAAAAATAACCTAACATACACATCCATAACACTAAAGAAGATTACCTATCACAAATGGAAGTTCTCAATCAGACACAGCAGAAATAAATATTTATCACTGTTAATATTAATAGCAGGAGATGTAGAGTCAAATCCAGGGCCTAGATCTAAAGATAGATGCAACATCTGCAAAAAAGTATACACCATGAAACAAAAAAGCCATTCAATGTGACACCTGCGATGAATGGTACCATGCATCATGTCTCCATATGAATACACCTGTGTATTATGCCTTAGGCAACAAAGATGCATCATGGCACTGTGTACCGTGTGGGTTACCTCAGTTTACATCATGACTGTTTGATTCCTTTGATGCGGACACTTCTAACCCATACAACATCCTAAACACCATCCCAAACCAAACTCACCAACCACTAGCCAGATCCACTCCTGTTAAACCTAAATATACTAAAATTAATACAATAGCCTCACTAAACAAACCTACTAAAGAAGTAACACCAAAATACCTTAAAACCTTAGTAATAAATTTTCAAAGCATTAGGAACAAAACAGCAGACTTAGAAATTTTATTAGAATGTGAGAAACCAGATATAATTGCAGGCACAGAAACTTGGCTACATCCTGAAATTTATAATGCAGAAATTTTCAATAGTAATTATGAAATTTTTAGAAAAGATAGGGCTGATAATCAGCAATAATGAATAATCTTTTAGCAATAAAAAACACTCTTATAGCAGAAGAAATTACCTTACCTAACTAAACAAATATAGAATCAACATTTTGTAAAATTAATACCACCTCAACATCCCTAATAATAGGCAGCATTTACAGACCACCAAATTCTAGTTTAGAATACATGCAGGAACTATGTAATCAGATTACTACACTTAAAGAGACAAATAAAAATGCAGTTTTTTGGATTATGGGTGATTTCAACCTACCTGATATAAATTGGAAAACACTAACCATAGATAAACACCAAAACCTTAAGGACATAAATGAGCTTTTCATAGAAACTTTACACAACCTAAGTTTAGATCAAATCATTAAAAAGCCAACTAGATTAAACAACACATTAGATCTCTTCTTAACCAACAGACCTGGGTTAGTAGTTGATTATGATATTATCCCTGGTCTATCAGACCATGAGATCATAAAAATACACAGTCAGATAAAAGCAGTAGCCAATACAAAACCCAAAAAAAAAATATTACTCTGGAATAAATGTAACCTAACACAACTACACCAAGCTGCATTAAACTTTCAACAAACATTCTTATTAGAAAAAGACATTAACCAACCAGTCGATGACCTCTGGAATTTCATTAAAAACCATCTTAAAAGCATTATAGAAAATCATATACCAACTAAATACACACCAAACAAAATAAATAAATGCTGGTTTAATAATAGACTAAAGAAGCTTTGTAAACAGAAGGAAAACCTATATAGAAAATTTAAAGAAACTAATGCAGAAAGAGTTTACAAAAAGTATATAAAAATTAAACACTTAACCCAAAAAGTAAGCAGACAGCTGCAGAGTGAATACATAAACAATGTAATATCTAAAGATAACAACAAAAACCTATGGTCATACATTAAGTCTAAGAAAATGGAAACAACAGGCGTAGCGCCATTACAAGATGAACATAACATAATACATAATGATAATGAAACTAAAGCAAACATCCTAAACAAATACTTTGCATCAGCATTCTCAGCCCCAGGAGACAAAGACATATTACTGAATTTGAACCAAGTAGACAACATAGAAGATATAGTAGTACAAGAAAATGGAATTCAAAAACTATTAGCCAACACCAAACCAAATAAAGCTTCTGGACCTGATGGTATTCCAGCTAGATTACTCAAAGAACTAAGTAATGAGCTAGCCCCAGTGTTCAAAATATTCTTTCAGGCTTCACTTAACCAGGGCAGAGTACCAAAGGACTGGAAAGAAGCTAATGTCACCCCCCTATTTAAAAAAGGAGAAAAATCTGACCCAGGAAACTACAGACCAGTATCACTTACCAGCATCACATGTAAAATCCTAGAACACATAATATGTAGCAACATCATAAACCACTTAGACAAACATAATGTCCTCACACCATACCAACATGGCTTTAGGAAATATAGATCATGTGAAACACAACTAATAGGACTAATTGATGATTTTTCAAAAGGTTTAGATAATAGTGAACAAATAGATGCTATCTTACTAGATTTTTCTAAGGCTTTTGACAAAGTTCACCACCATAGTTTGCTTAAAAAACTAAAATATTTCGGCATTAATGGTCCACTGCATCAGTGGATTAAAGACTGTCTGATAGGGAGAGAACAAACCGTAATAATAAATGGCTCTAAATCAACACCGATAACAGTAAACTCAGGTGTACCTCAAGGAACAGTCTTGGGTCCACTTCTATTTTTAATTTACATAAATGATTTACCAAATTGCATTACTTCAGGAACAAAAGTCAGATTATTTGCAGACGATTGCATAATATATAGAACAATAAAAACAACACAAGACACAGATATTTTACAAAGAGAATTAGATGAATTACAGAAATGGGAATCAAATTGGAGCATGTCTTTCCACCCAGAAAAATGTCAGTTGTTAAGAGTAACAAAAAAACTAAAACAAATTAATTCCACTTATCTTATTCATGGCAAACCAGTAACACAGACTAAAAACGCAAAATACCTAGGTGTTATAATAAATGAAAAACTGTCATGGAATCCACATATTGATGAAACTACAAAAAAATCAAACAAAGCATTAGGATTTATTAAAAGAAATTTCTATAAATCAAATAAGAACATAAAACTAAAATGTTATTTAACCTTGGTTAGGCCAATAATAGAATATGCATCCTCTGTTTGGGACCCCTCAACTCAAGAAAACATTAAGAAACTAGAACAGACACAAAATAGAGCAGTGCGATTCATAACAAACGAATATTCACATTTGACTAGAGTAACACCTTTAGTAAAATCACTAAATTTAGAAAGCCTTCAGGACAGAAGGCTCAAAAGTAAAGTAGCAATCATACATAAAACACTGAACCATAATCTTCAAATACAAAAACAAAATTTAATAAAATACTGAGAAAGACACAAAGATAAAGGCACATTCCTCGTCCCATATGCTAGGACAAATTTGTACAAATACTCCTTCTTCCCTAGTGCTATTAGAGCATGGAATGGGTTGCCTGAGCTAGCCAGGAAAACCAGTGACTTGGCAGAATTTAAGTCATTGGTTAATATGCATGACTAAATGCATGACGCGTAGGACGTAATCATCTTCTTTTTTGAAGTAACGTCTGTATTATATAAGATAAGATAAGATAGATAGATAGATAGATAGATACCACGTGATACGCATATGCTAGTGCCACCACGTGTTACACATAATTCTACTTCAATGTTCATTGGTTTTTATGCAAGAAAGAAACAACAAAAAATGTTCACGTGCTCAGCTATTGTATAGTCAACACGTTTTTCTGTGCAGCCGCTTTTCTAGAGTGAAGATATTATTCAGGATTATCTAGAACACAAGTCAGCAATTATGAAGGTTTATTTAATTGTATCATTGAATTGTTTTAAAATAACGTATAGTAGAAAATATTTTTTCTTTTTAACTTTTCAACTTAGAGATTAAAAGTAGGCTACATACTAGTCAGGGACGGATTTAGGACAGGACAGGGGGCCTCCACAAAATTTTACTTTTCAGCAACTTTATTTATTTTTTTTATTTTTTTTTCGCATTTCGACACTTTACATCTTAGTGTCCGCTTCTAGCGTGCTCATTATAGAGAAATACAGTTTCGGATCAACAGGTCAACCCAGGACATTAAACTAAAAAATATACGAAATCTATTCTTTTTTTTTTTAAACTAAAAAAATGCAATAAAATATTATTTTATATGATATGACCCTCGGCCTGCGGCCTTAGTTTTGGTATTACTGATTTACTGGTTTGAATTTACATCTATGTTAGACATGGAGAATGTTTCTTTACATGTTTTTATTTGGCACGAAATCAAAAGTAGATTGTGAAAATGGGTTTACCCGATTTCTAAAAAGTTTAGTTTTGTAATAGAGATACCTTTTGTCTATTTTAAGGGCCATCCGGTAGTGGTCGGGACATTAAACATACACTACGGTCTCCGCCGTTATCTAAGGAACTTTTATGCCAACTTTTATCAATATTGATCTAACGGTTTTGATTTCTATAAGGGACATACATACTTACATACATACCCTTTACTTTCTGCTTTATATATTAGATAAGTGGATTTTTATTACGGCTTTTAGAAAAAGTGGAGCACAAAAGTTCTTTCCAAGAAGCTTCCAAATACTTAAATCCGACCCTGATATTAGCACAGTATTAAGGCAGTATAAGATTTATGCCTTTGGTTGGCAGTTGCCCCTCGGGCTTTGTGATTAAAATAATTGTTTCTATGGACGACGGTTATTAATGGTGTCATTTGACCAGCGCAACAACCAACAACTTCATTTCCCTATTTGGGTCGGGTGGACACATGGGCGTCCTAAAATTCCTTATATCAAGGTCCCACCCTTGATCTCTAAACCATTCGTTTTGGAAGTCAAACAAATTACCACCAAGCGGCCACGACCCCATCGTATGGCTTTACACTAAATACTGTGACGTTAGCCAATTGAAACAAATCAAAGTCTCTTCAATGTAATAAGTTATTTAAAATGATCTATGAATTATAAGTGACAACAGGTAGATATGTCGATAACACTTTGAACATTCACTAACTCTGTTATAAGTTTAATAGAGATGATGTCACGAATTTGTAGAACGACCTAACCGCCACTAAAATATACTGGAATAAAACCTGCAGAAGCATATTAAGTATTTTGTTATTATATTTTTTAAAAAGCGATATAAAGATATTCTTGTTAAAAAATGTTCAATTAAACAACATTTTTGTATCAATGGCTCATGTAAAGAAAATCATCTATAAGATGTTAACAAGATAACACTGGGCCCGGGTTCCAGAATATATGTTTCTACCCCCCCCTTCCCCAATAAGACAAATTTAGTGTTTCTCAACAAACTCGAGTAGTTTGTATATTTACAAAAGACATTCCAATGCAACCTAGTTTTAAATCGGCTTTATAGAAGTACGAAGTATCATCTCTAAGGGCTCATGTGGGCCCCAATAGGTCACGAGCCATGGGCCAGAACGCAAAGAAACACCCACTTGCCAGGGTTGTTACATCACAGGCTGTGGGCCCCTAATGGACCCCTTCGCTCCATGGATGCTACGCCCCTGGTTCAAGCACAAAATGCCCATCTAAAAATGTTCAGTTAATGTTCATCTATTAGATGCTTGTTGATAAGAATACTTTGTTTTCTGTAAAAAGATTCTCAAGTAAAGAATGATCTTTCTTTAGGCTATTTAGCAAAGTATAAAATGCTGGTCGTTGTTAGGGTTTCACGATACCCTCGTAAGTCTTGGCTTACTCAAACACTTGCGCTAAAAACATTGACTTTATTTAGAACAAACGTTAAGATTTTAATGCAACTGTGATTTTGTTCTTGCTTATATTAGAGTTCTTCATACTTAAAAATGCAATTCATTTGTAGCTAGCTTGTTAGGGTATCCGAAGGAGGGTTGAAAAGCTTTCTTTTTAAAAAGTTTTATAATAATTTTTCTGCACTTTGAGCCCTGCAGAATCAAATGTTCAAATCTTTTCCAGTTCTTGTTTTTTTTTTTTTTTTTTTGTTTGGTAGGATACATTGAAGTTTAATTTAGCATCATTGCAATTGATTACTTTGTCGTCAAAATCTAAACAAAAATGTCGATTGTCATTAATATGTCACGTGGTATTGGGAAAAACAGGTGGGGAAGAAAAGTTGTTTCTTTTTTTTTTTCAATATTTACAATGTATTAGTGGACATTTTTGTGACAACATGTTAAAATATGTCAGAGAAGTTTAACACTACGAGCAATCTGTTCTTACACAACGATATTTTTTATTATAATTTATAACTTAAAATTGGAATGCCATAGTTTCTTTCATTGTGTTTAGGAATGTAAATAGTGTCGCGTAAAATAGACCAATTATTAGCTTTTATAAAATTTCTATACAAAGTTTTGTTTAAAAAGGTTTCAAAACTACGGATCAAGGGCAGAACCATATCATATATGTTTGTATTTCATAAGTTAAAAAAAAAGAGAGTTAAATTATTTCTATTTGTCTTTGCGCCTACTTAACAGACCGTGAAGAAGTATGAGAATGTTTGCGACAAAGACTTGCTTTAAGATGTTTCACTAATCTGCTCCATATTTGTATTCACTTTGACTCGGACTGGCATTGTCAATGGAAAGGAAAGCATCTGAAAACGTCTCTCTCTCTCTATATATATATATTGAATATCAAACTCTGTTGTGACTACCTCCATTTAAATAGCTATTGTATACCTTAGTTTCTAAACAGATATTAAGCATGTGCTTAACAGGTGTTAAACAGGCGCTAAACAGTTGTTATCAACATAAGTAATGAAACATTGAAACATGTTGGAGTACTTACATTCAGAGGAGAATGTCACCTACAAAGAAGAAAACAAAATAATGTGTTAAGTTACTGGTTCAAACTTTTTTTTTCCACTGAGATGTAACTACAAATATCCCAGGCTAGTTAATGAAGTATTTAAATCATTGTTTGGACTGTCACAATCTTCCTCTCGGGTTAGAGCTCCACCCGTGTCCACCCCCTCTCCGCAGTTCTACAGGAGATTTGGATTAAGACATTATCATCTTTATTTATGAAAAGCATGGAACGTTCAATTATATCTTTTGTTCCAGTGTGTTGAGGTAAAAGTGAAACCATTCTTTTAACGTCAGCATTTAATGACTTAGTCTAGTAATGCAAAACATGCACACACACACACACAATCTAAGATACTGAAGCGCTCTGTGTAACAGTTATTGTTTTTTGTTTGTGCACAGCCTCAAATACACTAACACTTTTTCATGCAAGACCTTGCAGAAAACTTTGTCAAACTTTATTTAAGTTGAAGCCAAAAATATGAAAGATTGAATATATTGATGGATAATATGCAATTGAAGTAAGCATAAAGCAGGATATTTTTACACTATATGCCAATGCCAGCCGGATTGAGGACATGACCCCCCCCCCCCCCACCCAAAAAAAAAATAATCTTTTTCTCCTGAGGTCTGGTAATCCTAAATCTATACATAATTTGTCTGTTTTTACTTTACCTGTAAGAGAGACACGCAAATGAGCATCAGACACAGCATCTTCTAAGTATGAAATATCTCAAGTATTCTTTTAATTCGATGTAAACCTATTGGATGTAGGCTTGAGGTACATCCAATTCAAAAAGAGATCCAACTAACAAACCCTTTTATTGAAGCAGACTGAAGTGACTATTAGATAGGCCTGACCTGGAGACCAATGCTTAGGTGCTCATTCTTATTGCGGCTTTTACTTGCACGTATGTGTGTTAGTCATTTGCCTGTGTGTGTGTGTGTATTAAGGTTTTAAGTGTCTTGTTGTAATTGCGAGCGTGTGTATTTGGGCTGTAATTGAGACTGCTTGGGAGTAGACATGTTCAGTGTCACGGTGTCGTGATAGTGTCAGACCCCTGACATTTTTCTCGTTTGGTCCTAATGAAGGATCATTACATCTACTGTATCATTAAGTCCTAATGATTCACTACATAATCGTGGGGTATTGTATAACAACATTACGAGAACCAGCCCAGCCGTTGTTCTCTTCCCTGTAACATCAAGTAAAAGTTACAAATGTTCTGTCGACTTCTTGTCGCCATCTACTGCTTATTAGTCACAAAGTAATAGTAAACAGAAGATAGTAGAACAGCAAAGTGAGTATCGAGATGAATAAAAAGAAAAGTATCGTCTGGAGTGTAGAGAAAGATCGTCAGGAGTGTAGAGAAAGATCGTCAGGAGTGTAGAGAAAGATCGTTTGGAGTGTAGAGAAAGATCGTTTGGAGTGTAGAGAAAGATCGTTTGGAGTGTAGAGAAAGATCGTCAGGAGTGTAGAGAAAGATCGTCAGGAGTGTAGAGAAAGATCGTCAGGAGTGTAGAGAAAGATCGTCAGGAGTGTAGAGAAAGATCGTCTGGAGTATAGAGAAAGATCGTCAGGAGTGTAGAGAAAGATCGTCAGGAGTGTAGAGAAAGATCGTCTGGAGTGTAGAGAAAGATCGTCTGGAGTGTAGAGAAAGATCGTCAGGAGTGTAAAGATCATAAAGAATGGACTCAGGAGCTAAGGTATATATTGTCAGGAGCTAAGTTATTGATTTTCAGGAGCTAAGAGATCGTCATGAGTGAACTCTGGAGCTAAGACATAGTAGTAAGAAAAAAAAATGACTTTCTAGCCTAGCTTTCGGTAACACCCTCGTTCCAGATTTAGAGTACTTGGTAATCAAAAAATTGTGATTAATTCATCTCCACTTCATCTTTAAGATCTGCACCTCTATATTTTTCTGTCCTCTCATCTCCCACAGTTTGGTGTTTTCTACTTTGTCGTACCAGTGTATTCTTTGGATATTTCTCAAGCATCTGTTGATGATGTTCTGTACTTTTTGGTTGTTGCTTCAGTTGTTTTCGATGTCTCGGAACCATACAGTAGGACCGCCTTGACATTAGAGTTATAGATTCTTAGTTTAGTCTTGTCTGAGATGTGGGATAAAATGTATAGAATCTAGACTATATCTAGAAGCATTGTTGATCTAGAGTCTAGTCTATAAAGATCTAGTTATTTTAGATCTAAATTGTAGATCTTATTGTTGGAGAAATTCTAGATCTATAATGGCTAGATCTACTTTATAATCTGTATAATCTATATAGAATAGAATCTAGGTCTAGAATGACTAGATCTATATAGACTAGAAGATCTAATCTATAAACTATGTAAATCTAGTAGTAGATGATGGATTGACGAACACAGATGATTAATAACAAAAGATAATCATTACGTCACTATCTAATTTCTTTACTCAAAAATATTTTTTTAAAGCAAGATTTAAATCAGTATTTCATTCCATGAGTTAATTTAATAAATAATAAAAATATTTGTAATGAACCATTAATACTTTTTCCATTGTGACATCAGAAGCAAATTTTTGTGTAGTAGGCCTACTGGTAATTCTACAAAGTAATAGTGCAATATGCTTTTCGCATCCGATTCACTACTACTATTTACATATTAAATAAATCTGCACCCCTAAGCTTTAAGAAGATAAGCTATTGCCTTAATAATTTATAAATGTAAACTTTGTTCAAATTATTAATACATTTAAATCTTAATTTAGGTCTGCATCTGGCCTCTACTAAGTCTAATTTAGCTTGTTTTCAAGTGTATAATGAGGATACATCAAAACTGATTGCTATAAAAGTAGATTTTCTTTTTTAAACTTACAACTAAAGCGAAGTTCGTATCAAAATTCTTGTTTAAAAGCAACATTTGCGTCAGTATTTCACTCCACGAGTGAGTTAATAATATTAATAATAATTAATTAATTAATTAAAATTTAATGTATAATAATAAGGCTTGTCTTTCCCGTGGCAGTGCAGCCCCAGCTGTCACACAAATATTATTTTCTAGAGCGCTGTTAAGAGACAAAATGTAGGCTCAACACACTGTGATAGCATTACAAACATTGTGATCTAAGATGGAAATTGTTTTTCGTCCCGAGACATGACGTTAAACTGCGCTCCTCTTTCCTTAGCACTTTTGGAGCTCAAAAGTGCCCTACTTCTTTTCTATCATTGTGTCTGCCTCCTCTTTTCCTAAGTCTGCCTTCATTGATCATCACACTGTCTCCTTAACTTTAAATTCTCACTACGTCCTAGACCAGTCCGTTTGCCGTGGACTGCAACGGGTAAGGGGGGATAAAGAGATCCTGGTGTTTGAGTGGTGGCTATCTGAGGATAAACCACAACAACACAATACTTTGGCTCCAAGTTCCCCTAGACCTGAGACCCAGATGGCCCGCTCTGGGTCAACCGGCTGGTCATGCCGAGCTACCAGCATAGGTCGTCGACCTATGCTGGAGGGCGGTGGCTGGAGGGTCAATCAGGGAGCTGCTGTATCGGACACATGTCCGATGTAGCAGCTGACTGAGTATAGCACCTGTGTAGCCCTGGCGGGCTCATTCTGGACATCCGAATGGCCCGTCCCCTTGTTGGACTCGATGGCGGGTGGGGAGCACAGGTGCCGAATTAACCAAAATATATATGGACAAAAAAACACACACAAAACTACTTGCCCCAGACCTATGTCTGGGCAAGAAACGACGAATTGACGATAAAAAAGAGGAGGTCCCAAAAAGCTGTGCCACCTGGCCATCATTTCTGGTGGTTAGATGCACAGAGGAGGGAAAAAGCCTGACCAAGTTGAGCCCTTTTATTATCTATAAGGGACTCAAGTCAGTAGTGGGAGAGCCCAAGAGTGTGTCTAAGCTACACAAAACAATGGAACTCCTTGTAGAAGTAGACAGCAAGACACTCTGATGGGCTTTTAAGATGCAGAAGACTCTGTGATCTCCAAGTGGAAGTCATGCCACACAAGAGTCTGAACACCAGCAGAGGTGTAATCAGCTCTAGGGACCTACTGGAATGTTCCGAGAAGGAAATAGTGGAGGGCATTGAAGGAGTCACCCATGCCCGGCGCATTACCAGGCGCAGGGAGGGTGAGGAGGTCAAAACCGCCACTATTATCCTCACATTCGGAACTAGGACACCGCCAGAGTATGTGAAGGCAGGATACCTACGAGTTCCAGTGAGGCCCTACATACCTAACCCCATGAGGTGCTTTAAGTGCCAGGGTTATGGACACGGCGCGGCAGTCTGTAAGAGGAACACTGTGTGTGCCAGATGTGCTGGAGAGGGTCATGAGGACAAGGGCTGCACAGCCCAGTTCAAATGCCCAAACTGTCAAGCTGGCCACTCAGCCTACTCCAAGGACTGCCCTGTGTGGAAACAGGAGGTTGCCGTGCAGGAGTACAAGGCAAGAAACGGATGTACCTTTAGCCAGGCGAAATCGGCTGTACTGGCCCTACCCAAGGGCCAATTCGGCTTGACAAAGACCTACGCCCAGGCTGTTGCTAAGAAAGGAAGATCCATAGCCACACAGACGGACACATTGACCCCACCACCCCCTCCTCCTCCCCCAACTCAGAAGAAAACACCGCCAAAGAACACACCTCTGAAGAAACAAGAAAGCCCTGTTGTCATGCTAAAGAACAGGTTCTCTGTGCTCGCTGATGAGAGCATGGAGACTGAGCAGCATGTCAAAACCAATACTCCGGGAGAACCCGGAGACATCATGTCTGACACAGGTTCTCCTCAGAGAACCCAGCCAGACACCCCAACCTCTACTGAGTTAGAGGTTGACCAACTCCCTAAGGGGAGAAATCAAAGCGGAGAGGATGCCCGAGGTGAGAGAGGAGGAAATAACCTCCGCTCTAACCAGAGGGATCTCCCCTCTCCAGAGAGAAAGACTTCCCCCAAAAGGGGGTTGTCCTCCTCTCCATCCAAACCCAAGAATAAAAATACCAAGGTCACTGGAATAAAGGGAAACCCCTCCGGGGGCCTCCCAAGGCCAAATAGCTCCAAGTAGGTCATCTAGAATAAGCCATGGATTCCAGAATTGTACAGTGGAATTGTAGAGGCCTCAAGGCCAATTACGAGGAAATGCAGCTACTGATGGACTCTGAGACTCCTGTAGCTGTCTGCTTACAGGAAACATTTCTAAAAGATTGCATCAGCTTCCGAAGCTACCGTGCTTACACCAAGAATGTTGAGGATGCAGAGAGAGCATCAGGTGGAGTCTGTATCCTTGTGAAGGATAGCATCCCCCATGAGAGGGTAGAACTACAGACCACACTACAGGCCGTAGCAGCTAGGATAACCCTTCACAAGGTTATCACTTGCTGCAGCCTGTATCTACCACCAGGCGCTCCATTAAACCGAACAGACATGGAGGACCTATTGAAACAACTCCCCCGGCCTTATTTAATCCTTGGGGATTTCAATGCCCATAACACCATGTGGGGATCCAACAATACCAACACAAGAGGTCGTATGCTGGAGGATATCTTCCTCCAACATGATTTATGCATACTTAATGATGCATCACCGACCTACTTGCACCCAGGAACTGGATCATTCACATGCATTGACCTCACCGTATGCGTCCCCGGACTTCTGGACGATTTTAAATGGTCAGTTAGCAATGATCTACGGGGAAGTGATCACTTCCCAATCATCATTACTAACAATCTCCCTTCATTGGGACGACCTCAGCGGTGGAAACTGAATAAGGCCGATTGGGAACAATTCCAAAAAAGATGCTCTGAGGATATCACAGAAAATATCCTCCATGAACAGAACCCAGCTGATACCTTTGCTAGCAAGCTACTAAGTATAGCCAGGAAAGTTGTACCCCTAACCTCTGCAAATCCAAAACGGCCTTGCAAACCATGGTTTGATACAGCTTGCAAAAGTGCTATTGGTGATAGGAAAAAACGACTGGCTGCATTTATAAAGAATCCTTCCCAGGAAAACCTAAAGCTATTCAGGATAGCTAGAGCAAAGGCTAGACAAACCATACGGTCAGCCAAAAGGAATTCCTGGAGAAGTTTTGTCGGCAGTCTGGATACCAAAACTTCTGCTAGAGCGGTTTGGAAGGCAGTAAGGCGAATCAAAGGGAAAGAATCAAATGCAATAGGGCATTTGAAAAACCAAGGACGAACTGTCACGTCCCCCAGAGAAATAGCTGACTGCCTTGCATCCTCAATAGCAGAAAAATCATCCACTGCACACTACACGCCAGAGTTCCAAAAAGTCAAAACCAGGGAGGAAAGACACCCCATTGATTTCAGGTCAGAGAACAATGAAGACTACAACAAACCGTTCTCGCTTGAGGAACTGAGGGAATCGCTGGACAAGTCACATGACACAGCGCCTGGAGAAGACGAAATCCATTACCAGTTCCTCAAGCACCTTCCCGAACCCTCATTGGCAGTCCTACTAGGGGTCTATAACTGTGTGTGGCAAACAGGCGCTTTCCCAAACAGCTGGAGGAAAGCCACAGTTATACCGATACCTAAACCGGGAAGAGACGGCTCTGACCCAGCTAACTATCGACCAATAGCACTAACAAGCTGCATCTGCAAAACCATGGAAAGAATGATTAACAGTAGGCTGGTCTGGTACCTGGAAAGGAATAAAGTGATCTCAAACTACCAGTGCGGATTCCGCCAGGGGCGGACAACAACTGACCACCTGGTAAGGCTGGAAGCTTATATTAGAAATGCATTACTCAGAAGAGAACATCTAGTAGCTGTATTCTTCGATATAGAAAAGGCCTATGACACAACCTGGAAACATGGCATTCTACATGACCTGGCACTTATGGGGCTTAAGGGACACCTCCCCCGTTTTGTGGAGGAATTCCTGAAAGATCGAAAATTTCAGGTCCGAGTGGGCAACTCCGCTTCTGACACTCATGACCAGGAAATGGGTGTACCCCAGGGCAGCATTCTGTCAGTCACCCTGTTCAACATTAAAATAAATAGCATCATAAATGCGCTGTCCCCTGGCATAGAGTGCTCTTTGTATGTTGATGACTTTGTCATTCTTACTTATGGGAAAAACATGAACACCTTAGAAAGGAAATTACAGTTATGTTTAAACAAAATTCAGGGTTGGGCAAACTATAATGGTTTCAAATTCTCTGACTCCAAAACAGTTAGTATGCATTTTTGTAATCTAAGGGGGCTCCACCCAGACCCTGAACTATTTATACACAAAAAGAAGATCCCTGTCGTGAAAACTACAAAATTTTTAGGCCTCACCTTAGATTCCAAATTTAATTTTCTCCCCCACATTAAGGAACTTAAGAAGAAATGCCAAAAGTCATTAAACATACTAAGAGTACTCAGCCATACGGACTGGGGAGCTGACAGAGATACCTTGCTGCTGCTCTATCGGAGTCTGATTCGATCCAAGCTAGACTACGGATCCATAATATATGGAGCAGCAAGGAAGTCGTACCTAAAAATACTGGAACCAATACAAAATGCTGCCCTGCGTCTCTGTCTCGGCGCGTTTCGTACATCACCTATCCCAAGTCTCCATGTGGAGGCTGGAGAACTCCCCATGGATATAAGAATGAAAAAGCTTGCAATGCAGTATATAGTCAAGCTAAAATCCAACCCCACAAACCCTGCTTTTGACTCCATATTTAACCCCACAGAGGTAGAATTATACAATCGAAGGCCTAACGTCATACAGCCGTTGGGCCTTCGAATGAGAGAACCCATCCAAAATTTAACCCCACCCATTGACCAAATCTCTAAAATAGAAACCCCTCAGAATCCTCCTTGGCTAATGAATAAACCTAAATTAAATTTATCCCTCCGTAATTTCAAAAAAGAAAATACAGACCCAAGCATACTACAAGTCCACTTTAGGGAACTGCAGGAGAGCTACGGAGATTGTGGCACCATCTACACAGACGGATCCAAAATGGAGGGAAAGGTCGCATGTGCCTGCTCCTTTCGGAACAAAACAATCTCCCGTAGACTCCCCGATGGCTGCTCCATCTTTACGGCCGAATTGCACGCAATATTGCTTGCACTTATGGCCGTAAAAGCATCAGAAAGGAGTAAATTTATAATCTGCTCCGACTCCAAATCTGCATTGCAAGCTTTGGGGCGGATGAAGACTGACATCCCATTGGTACATAAGAGCCTGAAGCTGTTGGACCTAATAACAGCCGACCGTAGGGATGTCACCTTCATCTGGGTCCCCTCCCATGTTGGCATTGAGGGAAACGAAGCCGCAGACAGAGAAGCAAAGAGAGCCCTAAATCATGCGGTGTCAGGAACCCAAATTCCCTACTCGGACCTGAGACAAAGAATTGCCTCTGCCACCTATCGAGAGTGGCAGAACCGATGGGAGGCTGAGACTCACAGTAAACTCAGGCAGATTGTGGCGGATGTCAGGTGGCGGCCCACATCTAAGGGTCTGACAAGGCGTGGTAGCACAACCATGTCCAGACTTAGGATTGGCCACACCTACATCACGCACTCTTTTGTACTGAAGAGAGAGAAGCCCCCACTTTGCGAGTACTGTGACTCTCGCCTCACCGTGGAACATATCCTCGTTGATTGCCCCAGATACCAGGATGTCAGGGCGAAACATTTTAGAGCCACTAATCTAAAAACACTATTTAATAATGTCGACCCTGGGAAGGTACTGGGCTTTATTCGGGAAGTGGGGCTATCTACGAAGATCTGATTTCTGAATTTGTGAACATGCACTATTTACATTAGATTTTTACCAAATATTTAAATTTTTACTACCTTTACTATTTTAACTGTGAATAGACCTTAATTTTAATTATATGACTGTATAGAATCTGGCCCTTGTTGTTTAGAGAGAGAGTAGTCCTTAAGGGACTGCAGGCACGACATGGCCTAAATTGTGCCAATGTGCCTCAAATCAACAATCAATCAATCATGGAAATTGTTTTACCAATTATTGAATCTTAGAGTGAAGCTTGAGTTATTAAGAAGCCTGTGACCTTTATAACAAAAATATCTCCCCTAAACTTTCTGAAATCTAAAAGGGACGAACGGACGGATGGACAGACAGACCACAAAAGTAACTGCGGCTATTCCCCTTTCGAGGGCGTTAAAAAACACATTATATACATATCTAGTTACTTATATTGTTATGTATAATTCTCTGCTTTCTGAAAAGTGCATGGTTCAACTTACTTGTGTCACCCCCCTGCAAAGGTGTCACGGTGCGGCCGCAACCCTCGCAGCCCTTAACGACGCCACTGCGTCTATCTCTCTTCTTCCTAATTACGCCTCAAAAATTTCATTCTGTGCAATATGTAGACAACGCATAGACCCAAACGTGACCTAGTTCTCTACGCGTGTGGAATGTGTGACGAAGAAGCCCCTCCCAAGTTCCAATCCAACAGCCATCATTCCATCCCCCTAGCGCCATTTTGTCCAAAGCACCACGGGACGGGCAGGCACTAATGAGCTTCAAGTTTCTGCGCGAGAGTCACTGAATTATAATTAGGTTTTGACAAAGTGTTTCTGATAAACTATTTTTATTTGAAAAAAAAAAAAAGCTGACCTATTTATTTATTTTTCTTTTAAAATTAAAATAATCTATATTACAGGCGCAAAGGCCCTGATTCATTCAATCACCCACTCACCTAGCATCAATTCTCCCACTTGCCTTGGATGAAAAAATACGAAACTTTAACCTGTTATTACTTCCCTTGAATCAACAAAGATATTTACACGATCAAAACTGCAACAGTAAATTTACAAAAGAAAAAAAAAAATCAAATCAGATTTTTTATTCTCAGTTTCGAGCCAATGTGTTTTTTAGCCAGCATATCGAAAGTACAAGATTAACTTCCTTCCGTTTTTAGAACTAAACTCTTTTTGTGCTTCTCATAGACTTATATATGAGCGTAGCCGGGGTGGGGGGGTCCCCTAATTCCAAGAGCATAGCTAAGGAAGGTTTTGATTTTAAAACCCCCTCCGAAATTTGTTATAAAACCCCCTCTTCAATATAAAAAAGCTAATTACACACTGAGAATGCTATGAACGTAGCCAAAGGGGTTTTGAGTTTAAACCCCCTTTCAGCGGGGTTTAAAGCTAAAAAATACATCTTCAATATAAAAAAAAAGCAAATTACAAACTCCAAATTCTAAGAGTGTAGCCAAAGGGACTTTTGAGTTTTGAGTTTAACCCAACCCCCTTTCAGTGGGGTTTGAAGCTAAAAAAATACCTCTTCAATATAAAAAAAAGCAAAAATCTTTGAGACTAACCAAAGGGGTTTTAAGTTTAAACCCCCCTTCAGCGGGGTTTGAAGCAAAAAAATACCTATTCTATAAAAAAATGTCAATTACAAACTCAAAATGCTATGAGCGTAGTCAAAGAGGGTTTTGAGTTTAAACCCCCCTTCATCCGGGCTTGATGCTAAAAAAATACCTCTTCAATATAAATAAAATAAAATGTAAATTACACACTAAAATTCTTTGAGCTTAGCCAAGCCAAAGGGTAGTTTTGAGTTTAAATCCTCTCTTCCAGATGGCTTTTTTTTTAGTTTAAAACCACTCCAGATGTTTTTGAGTTTAAAATCCCCCTATACAGAGTTTTGAGGTTGAAAGCCAACTCTTCAATATTATTCTAAAGCAAACTACACTAACCAAATTCTATGAGCGTAGCTAAATAGGGTTAAAAAAAAAACTCCAGAGATTTTTAGTTTAAAACCCCACAACAGATAATTTTTATGATAAAACTGCCATTTTTGATATAAATACTAAAGCAAACTAGAGTCACCTAATTCCAAGAGCGTAGCCAAGAAAGGTTACACAATTTCTACCAGTGGCTGGACTCCATTAATAAAGTGCAGTGGATAGTCATCTGCCGAAATTGAAAAAGACTAAATGTGGCTCAACAAAGATGGCTAAGACGGATTTTAGGAATCAGTTATAGAGAATGGGGCTTAATCAAGGAAATGCTATGCCGAACTGGGAGTCGACCCCTTGGTAAGGTTGTGACAGAGCGTCTCATGAGGTTTACGGGACATGTATTCCGACAAAATGAATTACGCATAATAAGATTTGCAATGACATGGGGGCCATTACGAGGAAATCGCAAACAGGAACATCCTAGTACAACTTCACGCCACACTTTCATAGAAGTCCTCAGAGCTGGTGGGATGGGGCTTTAGACATTGCTAGTGACAGATTTTTTGTGGAAACAGCTTGCCGCCCAATGAGCCGAACAACGCGGGAGGATCTAAGTAAGTAAGAGAGCACAAGTTTTGAAATAAAACTTTTTAATAGCGTAATAATGCACTGTAGATACCTCAGAATATGCATCTTTGAGGCTTTCAATACCGGAAATAGTGTTTGGCGGCGGGGCTTCGCTCCGCGTTGGGGGAGCTCAAAGCGCTCCCCCAGACCCCATTAGTTTCCAGGACGGGGATTCTACAAATTTTCCACTAACTCCAGGAAGAACCTATTCTAGGGTATAATAAACGTCTTCCAATAGAATGAAGAGTCAGAATGTAATAAAGATTAATTATATATACACACACACATACACACACACATACATATATATACGAATCTCACTATCCAGGCTCTCTGCAAACTGCACCATACACCACCAACTTAAAGAACTTGACAAGTCAGGGCTCCAAAATAACGTAAAGGTTTAATGTCCATAAATAACAGCCAATACTGTACAATTGGCAGCACGTAGAACAGTACAAATAGCTCTGCGATAACAAATATCTCTCCGATAGCACCGTTCCGCCGTATCAAGTCTTGCACTGGCCTCTCCGTCTCGTTCCGGGCTTGCACTGGGTTCAACAGTTCGGGACTGACTTCACACACTTGGGCTCGTTGTGTCGGACTCGATCACAGACCAAGATCAAGACGCCGTTCGTCTCAACTGTACTTGACAGTACTCCGCACTGAACCGTCGTAATGCTCCGTACAGAACCACACCGTTGAACTGTGCTGTAGTCGACCGTGTTCTGAACTCCTGTCGTGAACCCGCTTTCTGAACCGTCTTGACTTCGTCACCTCCGCTCTTATATAGGGTCCCTACTGGCCTTCTCGAACCGGACAGAACGCCGCTCGACGTTTCTAGGTGGTCAGATGACTACAACTCTCGTGACGCCCCTGAGCTCTGTTCACGTCGGCGATCCTTCCCGAACTCTCTTGTTGACACTCGTCTCGGCCGATCGTCGTAACTCGTCACGGTTGACCGCTCGTCTAGCGCTGGCCTGGGGCGATTTGCGTCGGCTGACTACACACACACCACTACCCCCATCTGTGCCACCACCAGGTTTATAACACTGCCCCCTCCTTAGATCTGTCCGTCCCGGACAGAATCAACATCATGGCATTGGCTGTGAAGTTTCATCGCTTTAGGTGGGGGTCGATCGGTGGCAGTTGGCTTGCCTCTTGAGCTTGACGGAGTCATCCATGTTACAGTCAGCAATGGTCGCTTCCTTCTTCTTCGCCAGTTTGCCTCGACCTGGTTGCCCCGCCGTCGTGCTTTCATTGCCATCCACGTGGAATTCAGAAGACGTTTTCTTCTCCTCCAGTTAGCCTTCATCTGGTTGTATGGACCTCGTGATCGCATGGTCATCCATATTGCACTCAGCAAAAGTCGCCTTCTTCTTCTTCTCCGCCAGTTGGTCTTCATGTGGTTGCAGTGATATCGAGGTTGCATCGTCATCCATCTTGCATTCAACAAAAGTAGCCTTCTTCTTCTCCGCCAGTTGGTCTTCATGTGGCTGCAGTGATGTCGTGGTCGCGCCGCTCTCTTGTCGTTCGGTATTGAAGGCAGCCGTTTGGCACATGGAGAGGTATAGGATATAAGGGCTGGGGATACCAAGATCGTTGGCAAAAGAGGTGGCTTCATAGGGCTTTGCGAAGAAGGACTGGGATGGGCTTCAAACCCACAGGACAGGGAATTGTGGAACAGGTCATCATCTTCAGCCTTGTCTGGAGTGCATGCTCGTGGGGCATGTTGGCAACACTCCTCGTGCAAAGGTCCCTCGTCTTCGGCTTCAGGCTCCATTCGGCTTTCTTCACCACCATCAGGACCTCTCTCTCTCGTCTCAGTATCGGGCCAATCACTTGTTGGTTTCAGACCTGGTCGATGACTTTCATCGTGCGGATGTCCATCAACTTCAACGTCAAGCTTCCTTGGATTCTTTTCACCACCATCAGGACGTTCCTCTCCAGTCTTGGCAGCCTGACCAACGTCTGTTGGGTGCCGATCTAGCTGGTATCTTCCGACTTGCAATTGTCTCTCAACGACTTCATCAGGTATCACTGGGTTCTCATGATCACCATCAGGGCTTCTCTCGCTGATCTTAGCATCTGGACGAACGTCTGTAGAGTCCAAGCCTCGTCGGTAGCTTTCATCATGTAAACGTCCCTCAGCAACAGGCTTGTAGGCAAACTCAGCGTTCTCTTGATCTGTCTCTTTCGGCTCCACAAGTCTGTACTCCTTGTTTTCGGATTCACAGGCAGCACCACCGTCATCAGCATTGCCATTGTTACTGCTTATTGATTCGCAGCATTGGGTGGGTAATTGTTCAATGTCCAACGATGGTGAATCTCCTTCATCTTTCAAGTCTCCTTGGTCGTACAAGGTTTCTTCCACCACGTCCATCGTTTTCACCACGGGGCTGGTCATTTCCTTCACTGAGGTACCCATCTTTTTAATCTCTCTACAGAACTCCTCTGTGTTCTTCTTCAATGTCACACTCATCTCTTCTAGCATGATACGGGTACTGGTGATCTGTTGCTGCATGCTACTGGTGAGCTGTTCCAGCAAGTTAGGTTCGACTTCAAAAAGATATGTGTCCGGATCTTCTTTTTCTTCCAACATGTCTTCTCGGAGGCGTGCTTGTAAAGTTTCCTTGTTACCATATACCTTCAGCCTTCGTCCACGGAGTTCTTCCTTCAGTTCTCTAAATTCAAGTTCGTACAGCAGTTTCAGACAAGCCATAGTAGATCCGATCCAATCCGATTCCGATCCGATCCCACTTCTGACACCAGTGTTACGATTCTCACTATCCAGGCTCTCTGCAAACTGCACCATACACCACCAACTTAAAGAACTTGACAAGTCAGGGCTCCAAAATAACGTAAAGGTTTAATGTCCATAAATAACAGCCAATACTGTACAATTGGCAGCACGTAGAACAGTACAAATAGCTCTGCGATAACAAATATCTCTCCGATAGCACCGTTCCGCCGTATCAAGTCTTGCACTGGCCTCTCCGTCTCGTTCCGGGCTTGCACTGGGTTCAACAGTTCGGGACTGACTTCACACACTTGGGCTCGTTGTGTCGGACTCGATCACAGACCAAGATCAAGACGCCGTTCGTCTCAACTGTACTTGACAGTACTCCGCACTGAACCGTCGTAATGCTCCGTACAGAACCACACCGTTGAACTGTGCTGTAGTCGACCGTGTTCTGAACTCCTGTCGTGAACCCGCTTTCTGAACCGTCTTGACTTCGTCACCTCCGCTCTTATATAGGGTCCCTACTGGCCTTCTCGAACCGGACAGAACGCCGCTCGACGTTTCTAGGTGGTCAGATGACTACAACTCTCGTGACGCCCCTGAGCTCTGTTCACGTCGGCGATCCTTCCCGAACTCTCTTGTTGACACTCGTCTCGGCCGATCGTCGTAACTCGTCACGGTTGACCGCTCGTCTAGCGCTGGCCTGGGGCGATTTGCGTCGGCTGACTACACACACACCACTACCCCCATCTGTGCCACCACCAGGTTTATAACAATATATATATATATATATATATATATATATAAATTTTCGCCGGGGGGGATGGGGAGACTAATCCCCCCTCCAATCCCCCGCCCCCCGAAAAAAAAATCCTGGCTACGCCCATGGACTTATATATATACTATATCAAGACTGGACATGGAGATATTTTAAAATTACACAAAATGTAAAAAAAACTTTTTAAAAGTTGAAACAAGGCGTTGTTTTGTAAAGTAGTTATAAGAAGTAAAGTGGTTTTTTTTTAACCCTAACCTAATTTATTTTCTAGATCTAGATCTAGTAATTGAACATCAAAAATAAGAGTACTCTCGTCTCATAATTATTATTTTGCAATTGTTAGATACATAATCTAGAAAGATCTAGGTAATCAATCTATTTAAATGTACATAAGATGATTAAAATCAACAGACATGAATTATTTCGATCTAGGATTTTTTTGAAACATTATCTCAATGGAAACTAACAGGAAATGGCTTTTTTTCATATATTAGCGTAAATCTGTGATTAATAGCCTATTCTAAAGGAAATCCAAGAATTGATTTTGCATTATTTCTAACCTTCGAAAACTAAAGATCATTAGTTTTCTAAGACCGAAAAGATTGATTAGGGCGATTTCCCTCAGAGCTTGAAAAACAGTTACGTAGATAAAAATCTATATATATATATGTCTGTGAATCGATCAATCTCGGATAAAATATAATATATAAGTCTATGGTGCTACTTTATTTAGTAAACATTGTATAAAACATTGACTGAAGGTGTGTTTTTGTGTAACAAAACAAAATGAAACTATGACTCTATTATTTTGTGTGTTCTTATTAAACGTAACATGCTAGAATTCAGTGACTAAATGGGGATGGTTGAAATGCGGTCAGTTTGATTGAAAGTGTAAAAAAAAAAAAATAAGGGTACAGTCAATGTATTATGAAATCATTACGATTTGCAGTATGTAAAAAAAAAATGGCCTAGGTCAAATACATCATGGAGCCCATCAAATAGTTCCAATAAGAACTTAAAAGCAGAAGAGTAGTCAGGTAGTGTAAATAGGACTATTTATTTCTGAGTAGTTTTAAAACGGGGAGAAAAGGGGGAGGGGGGAAGTGACATTCGTTTTGACTGTGAGATCCAATTCAATTTAATTAATAATAAAATTCACTGATCAGTTTTGGGGAGCCGCTTACTTGTGAGTCTTTATTTTTTGTTTTGTTGTATGTAAGAAAAAAAAAAGGGCAAAATAAACAATATAAAGCCTGGGAACAAATCAAATGGTGTAGCCGCTGGGTAATGCTAGTAAATAATATATAACAAAGCTAGTTGAAATGAAACAATGCACCCGAACAGATTAAAAGGACAAATGTGGGTTGATTCATGTGTCATCTGTTTGATAACCAATGCAGGTCAAGAGATATGTTTCACTATTTTCAGCACATACATCCCAAGCTGAAGTTATGTAGTCCAGACTATCAACAGCCACACTCTGACCTTTCTCCTTTAAAAGAAGCATTTTATTTTTAAACCAAAACTCTTAGTTTTTAGAACAAAAAAAAAGTAGCCCTTACACCAGAGCTTTGCAGAAAGAATTCAAAGTATTAAATCCTAGCCCAAACCTACCCAACAACAGTGGGGAATGGTGGCGGTTTTCAAACCCCGGGCCATCGAGACGACATTCCAGAGCGTGTATCACACAACCAGGCAACCATAGACTACAAGGACTAAACAAAAAATGTATTGAGGTATTTGTGTACGCGTTGGCGTTTAGTTCGTAGATATGCATACCACCCAAAACTCTGCGTGCCCTCTACTTAGGCCTAAAAAAATAAAGAGCATTCAATGTAACTAATAGTATTTAATTAAGCAGAGCAATTAGCAGCAAGAGTTTGTCCGACAATTAAATCTGGGTGGTTATGAAAGAGATGTGATGCCGGGACGTGATTCGGGTCACGTGTTGATGGCGTGCAGCACTTGTCCCGCCTCTTTTCTAAAGCAAACAATTTTCTGCTGGTTAATTTGTGGTTTTGGTCTTTGCTCAAAATTAAGCAAATATTTCATACATCAAATTTGTTGTACAACATTTCTCATGGCGGGGTTAGGACCAGTTAACTATTTCAATAAATATCTCTTCCGTGAATGTTCCACGCTTGGCCAATTGTATTTCAAGATGGCGCCACTGTTTTTATGTTTTCAAATTGGAGAGTATTGTTAAGTTCGAAGAAAAAAAAACATTTTGTAAATATCTAGATGTAAATATTATTGTCACTTCTCTAGTCAGTAAGCGCTAAGAATAATAAATTAATAAATCTTCTTTCAAGATCTGTTATGAGAGATAATAAAATGATTTTAAAATTCACATTAAATCAAATGTCTCTGTAGATATATTTTATTTATATTGTTTCAATTGTCAAATAAAAATAATACAATTATGTTTATTTAAAAAATATTCAGTAAAAAATCAGAAGTATTGAAATAATTCGATAAAACATTCAAACAAAAACCTGAACGAAAAAAAACATTGATATGAGTAGGTGTGAGTGTGTTTCAGCCTGTGTAGAAGTGTGTGAGCATGTGGAGTGTGAAAGTTTGTATGAGTAAGTGTGTGTGTTTGTCTTTGGGGTTGTGTGTGATAAAATCCTATCCGGGTCAAAGGTCATAAAGGATTTGTTTTATCTCGAACCTTTAGGATATTTCAACGAGATCTAGACGAGATCTTAGGAGTTGTAAATCAGAAGTCTAGGTCTAACGGTCTAGTATTAGATCTAGATGTCCATATAACGATAATATCAATAAATAAACTCAAAAATATCCATTCCCGTTGTCTGATTGGTAAATACATTTCACGCATCTGACGGTGTCAAGGTTATGGATTCGATACCCATTTTGAATTAAATATTTTTTTTATATCTAATTATATTTCAACTTGTAAATAATGTAGGAATTTTTTTCCTTTAAAAACAATTTTTATTTTTTTCTTGTATAAATTAAAATAAAAAAATATATGTCTGACCTATATATTTACATTTGCAGAAGTATACCCCTTGTTTATCTTGGCGCTTATGTTGTAGAAATGATCTCTGAGTGACACCTGAAAGTAATGTCGAAAGTAATCTTAAAACTAACGGAGTTCAATTATACCAGCTCTATTTAATTAAACGTGGTCATGAATGAGCAGAATTAAAAAACAAAACAATGTGAGAGTAAAAAAAAAAACAACTACAAAAAACCTAGCTATAAAAAACAATTGACGCGGCGGCGCTATTCTGGTCACGTGTATATAAGACGTGCAAAGCAGGCTCCGCCCCTTCACCTTACATAAGTGACGCTAATGACTATGTTATTGTGATGACATTATTGGATCCTAAGTGAACATAAACACATAATTAATATAGCACCATTGTTAAGCTTGAAATGCTAATGACGCATCACTTGTCAATGGCGTTGCCGAACGGTCTGTTTGGGCATTTGAAATGTTTGAAAGGATATTAAGTCTTAAACTGTCTGCTGTTGACACATGTGTCTAGTAGTTGCACAATTTCTGTGCTATTTCAGCACTTTACCCAATCCAGTATTTAGTAGAGTATTTCCTATCGAGAAAAAAAAATTGAATACAACAGGTCCAATATAGGACTGTGCAAAGTCTTAGAGCACGCATGACCTCGACAAAAGATAACTTCTTGCGCCAGTCCGACTTGTGTTGTTTTTTTACAAAGCTTATATCATCTCACTCTGTCTGTCTGTCTGTCTGTATGGTGAAAAGTTTGTAAACGTTATTTCTTCAACGCAAATCTCGGATTAAGCTGAGATTTGGCACAATTATTTCTTTTACCTGACCACACAAGAAGCTATACTAAAAAATAACCAATTAGTTAATTTACTATTGGTAATGAATTATTTTGTTTGGTTTCTTGATCAAGGGAAAGAAATCGTACTTGATGTATGTGGTGGTATAGATTGAAGTACACCCCTGAGGAATCTTGAGACGACATTTTAGCGAAAACCGCGGTTTCAGACGGCACTCGTGCATGACGAACCGTGCTCTTATGAAAGTGTTCGATCCCGAGCCGACTGTCAATTGTTGGCACATTGGTACGATGGCTGGGATGCTTCCGATGAAGGCCGTAAGCTCCATATACAGATGGTAACTTAATTGTGCGGAGCAGGCCGTCCTAGCCCAGTTCCGAGTCAGTCACTGTCCAATAAATGTTTTCTTCGGATAGTTTTGAGCAAATCACGACACACGGTGTCGCCACTGCATAGAGGACGAAGAAGCAGTAGAGTGAGTAAACAACATTCTTTACGATTGTCGCGTTCTGCATGAAGTGCGATCGGGACAAAGATTAGATAGAGGACTGGTCCATGTGAGGCAATGGGCGTGTCCTTGCACGGGGACAGGGCGACCTCAAAACTCACTGCCCGCTTCCTTTCACGTGCTCTATGGGAGTTATCTCAGTATTATCTCAGCATGTTTTATTTACTAATGTGTTTTCTAATTGAGCCCTAAGTAAACATTTTTTATGCATTTAAAAAACGATCATGTAAACATTCACAAAGATACCCCCCTTCTTCCCTCCCCTCTTCTTCCCTCCCTCCTTCTTCCCTCCCCTCTTCTTCCCTCTCCTCTTCTTCCCTTCCCTCTTCTTCCCTTCCTCCTTCTTCCCTCCCCTCTTCTTCCCTCCCTCCTTCTTCCCTCCCCTCTTCTTCCCTCCCCTCTTCCTCCTTCCCCTCTTCTTCCCTCCTCTCTTCTTCCTTCCCCTCTTCTTCCCTCCCCTCTTATTCCTTCCCCTCTTCTTCCCTCCTCTCTTCTTCCCTCTCCTCTTCTTCCCTCCCTTCTTCTTCCTTCCCCTCTTCTTCCCTCCCCTCTTCTTCCTTCCCCTCTTCTTCCCTCCTCTCTTCTTCCCTCTCCTCTTCTTCCTTCCCCTCTTCTTCCCTCCCCTCTTCTTCCTTCCCCTCTTCTTCCCTCCTCTCTTCTTCCTTCCCCTCTTCTTCCCTCCCCTCTTCTTCCTTCCCCTCTTCTTCCCTCCCCTCTTCTTCCCTTCCCTCTTCTTCCCTCCCTTCTTCTTCCCTCCCCTCTTCTTCCCTCCCCCCTTCTTCCTTCCCCTCTTCTTCCCTCCCCTCTTCTTCCCTTCCCTCTTCTTCCCTCCCTTCTTCTTCCCTCCCCTCTTCTTCCCTTCCCTCTTCTTCCTTCCCCTCTTCTTCCCTCCCTTCTTCTTCCCTCCCCTCTTCTTCCCTTCCCTCTTCTTCCTTCCCCTCTTCTTCCCTCCTCTCTTCTTCCTTCCCCTCTTCTTCCCTTCCTCCTTCTTCCCTCCCCTCTTCTTCCCTCCCCCTTTCTTCCCGCCCCTCTTCTTCCCTCTCCTCTTCTTCCCTCTCCTCTTCTTCCCTTCCCTCTTCTTCCCTCCCCTCTTCTTCCCTCCCCTCTTCTTCCCTCCCCCCTTCTTCCCTCCCCTCTTCTTCCCTCCCCTCTTCTTCCCTTCCCTCTTCTTCCCTCCCTTCTTCTTCCCTCCCCTCTTCTTCCCTTCCTCCTTCTTCCCTCCCCTCTTCTTCCCTCCCCCTTTCTTCCCACCCCTCTTCTTCCCTCTCCTCTTCTTCCCTCTCCTCTTCTTCCCTTCCCTCTTCTTCCCTCCCTTCTTCTTCCCTCCCCTCTTCTTCCCTCCCCCCTTCTTCCTTCCCCTCTTCTTCCCTCCCCTCTTCTTCCCTTCCCTCTTCTTCCCTCCCTTCTTCTTCCCTCCCCTCTTCTTCCCTTCCCTCTTCTTCCTTCCCCTCTTTTTCCCTCCCTCCTTCTTCCCTCCCCTCTTCTTCCCTCCTCTCTTCTTCCTTCCCCTCTTCTTCCCTTCCTCCTTCTTCCCTCCCCTCTTCTTCCCTCCCCCTTTCTTCCCACCCCTCTTCTTCCCTCTCCTCTTCTTCCCTCTCCTCTTCTTCCCTTCCCTCTTCTTCCCTCCCCTCTTCTTCCCTCCCCTCTTCTTCCCTCCCCCCTTCTTCCCTCCCCTCTTCTTCCCTCCTCTCTTCTTCCTTCCCCTCTTCTTCCCTTCCTCCTTCTTCCCTCCCCTCTTCTTCCCTCCCCCTTTCTTCCCACCCCTCTTCTTCCCTCTCCTCTTCTTCCCTCTCCTCTTCTTCCCTTCCCTCTTCTTCCCTTCCCTCTTCTTCCCACCCCTCTTCTTCCCTCTCCTCTTCTTCCCTCTCCTCTTCTTCCCTCCCCTCTTCTTCCCTTCCCTCTTCTTCCCTCCCCTCTTCTTCCCTCCCCTCTTCTTCCCTCCCCCTTTCTTCCCACCCCTCTTCTTCCCTCTCCTCTTCTTCCCTTCCCTCTTCTTCCCTCCCCTCTTCTTCCCTCCCCTCTTCTTCCCTCTCCTCTTCTTCCCTCCCCTCTTCTTCCCTTCCCTCTTCTTCCCTCCCCTCTTCTTCCCTCCCCTCTTCTTCCCTCCCCCCTTCTTCCCTCTCCTCTTCTTCCCTTCCCTCTTCTTCCCTCCCCTCTTCTTCCCTCCCCTCTTCTTCCCTCCCCCCTTCTTCCCTCCCCTCCTTCTTCCCTCCCCTCTTTTTCCCTCCCCTCTTCTTCCCTCCCCTCTTCTTCCCTCCCCTCTTCTTCCCTCCCCTCTTCTTCCCTCCCCTCTTCTTCCCTCCCCTCTTCTTCCCTCCCCTCTTCTTCCCTCCCCTCTTCTTCCCTCCCCTCTTCTTCCCTCCCCCTTTCTTCCCTCCCCTCTTCTTCCCTCCCCTCTTCTTCCCTCCCCTCTTCTTCCCTCCCCTCTTCTTCCCTCCCCTCTTCTTCCCTCCCCTCTTCTTCCCTCCCCTCTTCTTCCCTCCCCTCTTCTTCCCTCCCCTCTTCTTCCCTCCCCTCTTCTTCCCTCCCCTCTTCTTCCCTCCCCTCTTCTTCCCTCCCCTCTTCTTCCCACCCCTCTTCTTCCCTCTCCTCTTCTTCCCTCTCCTCTTCTTCCCTTCCCTCTTCTTCCCTTCCCTCTTCTTCCCACCCCTCTTCTTCCCTCTCCTCTTCTTCCCTCTCCTCTTCTTCCCTCCCCTCTTCTTCCCTTCCCTCTTCTTCCCTCCCCTCTTCTTCCCTCCCCTCTTCTTCCCTCCCCCTTTCTTCCCACCCCTCTTCTTCCCTCTCCTCTTCTTCCCTTCCCTCTTCTTCCCTCCCCTATTCTTCCCTCCCCTCTTCTTCCCTCTCCTCTTCTTCCCTCCCCTCTTCTTCCCTTCCCTCTTCTTCCCTCCCCTCTTCTTCCCTCCCCTCTTCTTCCCTCCCCCCTTCTTCCCTCTCCTCTTCTTCCCTTCCCTCTTCTTCCCTCCCCTCTTCTTCCCTCCCCTCTTCTTCATTCCCCCCTTCTTTTCTCCCCTCCTTCTTCCCTCCCCTCTTTTTCCCTCCCCTCTTCTTCCCTCCCCTCTTCTTCCCTCCCCTCTTCTTCCCTCCCCTCTTTTTCCCTCCCCTCTTCTTCCCTCCCCTCTTCTTCCCTCCCCTCTTCTTCCCTCCCCTCTTCTTCCCTCCACCTTTCTTCCCTCCCCTCTTCTTCCCTCCCCTCTTCTTCCCTCCCCTCTTCTTCCCTCCCCTCTTCTTCCCTCCCCTCTTCTTCCCTCCCCTTTTCTTCCCTCCCCTCTTCTTCCCTCCCCTCCTTCTTCCCTCCCCTCTTTTTCCCTCCCCTCTTCTTCCCTCCCCTCTTCTTCCCTCCCCTCTTCTTCCCTCCCCTCTTCTTCCCTCCCCTCTTCTTCCCTCCCCTCTTCTTCCCTCCCCTCTTCTTCCCTCCCCTCTTCTTCCCTCCCCTCTTCTTCCCACCCCTCTTCTTCCCACCCCTCTTCTTCCCTCCCCTCTTCTTCCCTTCCCTCTTCTTCCCTCCCCTCTTCTTCCCACCCCTCTTCTTCCCACCCCTCTTCTTCCCTCCCCTCTTCTTCCCTCCCCTCTTCTTCCCTCCCCTCTTCTTCCCTCCCCTCCTTCTTCCCTCCCCTCCTTCTTCCCTCTCTGTTTCCCAACTGGTCCAAAGAAGTGATAGAATCATAGCCCATTGAGAAACCTAAAAACTAAACAAGAACTATAGGTAAAATTGTTTCCCTCTGACAGATCGATATGTCTAGGTCCATCACAGATATATAATTACAAGACTGATCCGATTCAATTACACTTAATATAAGCCTTTTTTTAAAAAGTATTTTCTATGTTTTTCTTGTTGTGGTCTTACGTTCCGTCAGAGTTAAAAACGATTGGGGGGGGGGGGGATTCCTTCATATATACTCAACAAGCAAAGGTCGAGTACCTGAAGGTCGTGTACCTGAAGGTCGAGTACCTGATGGTCGTGTATCTGAAGGTCGTGTATCTGAAGGTCGTGTATCTGATGGTCGTGTATCTGATGGTCGTGTACCTGATGGTCGTGTACCTGATGGTCGTGTACCTGATTGACTTTACTAGGGACTCAAAGAGAGAAGAAAGGCTGTCAGTCATGTTATTTCTGGCTAATAAGGAAAAGGTCAGGGTCAAGGGTCACGTTACTAGAGACAAGGCATCACCGTGGTCACTCCGTCTATCTGTTGGCTGATAAATACATGATACTTGTCAAAGTATTAAAGCGCATATTTTGACCTATTCGAAACAAATTCTTTACGCCTGAATGAGACTGCTAGTACATGGACCAAAGTATCAATACATGCAAAGCTTGTAGCTTGATCTGATCCCATGACGTGTTTTCTAACTATAGAATTTAGCCGCAAAATCAAATATATCCGTAGTTTGCTTCAGATCTCATTAGATCATTTTTAGTGCACTTCTAGTTCAGTGCTGCTTTTAGTTCAGTGCTGCTTTTAGTTCAGTGCTGCTTCTTGTTCAGGCTTCTAGTTCAGTGCTGCTTCTAGTTCAGTGCTGCTTCTTTTTCAGGCTTCTAAAAGTTCAGTACTGCTTCTAGTTCAGGCTTCTAGTTCAGTGCTGCTTCTAGTTCAGTGCTGCTTTTAGTTCAGTGCTGCTTTTAGTTCAGGCTTCTAGTTCAGGCTTCTAGTTACGTGCTGCTTTTAGTTCAGTGCTGCTTCTAGTTCAGGCTTCTAGTTCAGTGCTGCTTTTAGTTCAGTGCTGCTTCTAGTTCAGGCTTCTAGTTCAGTGCTGCTTCTAGTTCAGTGCTGCTTCTAGTTCAGTGCTGCTTCTAGTTCAGTGCTGCTTCTTGTTCAGTGCTGCTTTTAGTTCAGTGCTGCTTTTAGTTCAGTGCTGCTTCTAGTTCAGTGCTGCTTCTAGTTCAGTGCTGCTTCTAGTTCAGTGCTGCTTCTAGTTCAGTGCTGCTTCTAGTTCAGTGCTGCTTCTAGTTCAGTGCTGCTTCTAGTTCAGTGCTGCTTCTTGTTCAGTGCTGCTTTTAGTTCAGTGCTGCTTTTAGTTTAGTGCTGCTTCTAGTTCAGTGCTGCTTCTAGTTCAGTGCTGCTTCTTGTTCAGTGCTGCTTCTAGTTCAGGCTTCTAGTTCAGTGCTGCTTCTAGTTCAGTGCTGCTTCTAGTTCAGTGCTGCTTCTAGTTCAGTGCTGCTTCTAGTTCAGTGCTGCTTCTAGTTCAGTGCTGCTTCTTGTTCAGTGCTGCTTTTAGTTCAGTGCTGCTTTTAGTTCAGTGCTGCTTCTAGTTCAGTGCTGCTTCTAGTTCAGTGCTGCTTCTAGTTCAGTGCTGCTTCTAGTTCAGTGCTGCTTTTAGTTCAGTGCTGCTTTTAGTTCAGTGCTGCTTCTAGTTCAGTGCTGCTTCTAGTTCAGTGCTGCTTCTAGTTCAGTGATGCGTCTAGTTCAGTGCTGCTTCTAGTTCAGTGCTGCGTCTAGTTCAGTGCTGCTTCTAGTTCAGTGCTGCTTCTAGTTCAGTGCTGCGTCTAGTTCAGTGCTGCTTCTAGTTCAGTGCTGCTTCTAGTTCAGTGCTGCTTCTAGTTCAGTGCTGCTTCTAGTTCAGTGCTGCTTCTAGTTCAGTGCTGCTTCTAGTTCAGTGCTGCTTCTAGTAGTTCAGTGCTGCTTTTTTCTCGTAGCTGCATATCACCCACCGCATCTTTCAAAGAAGGCTAGGACACACTTGTACAAGTATGTTCTTGGAATGGGTTGCCTGAATCAGCCAAGAAAACATATGACTTGGCCGATTTTAAGTCAATGATTAACATGTTTGACTATATTAACACTGCTATATTATCAGTGAAAAATATTTTCCAAAATTATGTTAATCATTTTAAACTGCAAATTTTTTATGTTTAAACTCACTAGACATTTATCTTGCATGCACGGTTATTCTTACGAAATACAAACTAAAATGAGATAGAATTAATTTATGTATAAAATGTGTACATTTAGATGTACGTATCTCTATTTCAGAAGAGCATCTTAGAAAATTACTATAGACCTAAAGCAGTTAATAACCTTCAACTGTTATAAATGTATAGCTCAATAGATAATTAGCTGTTGTAATAGAAATGAAATCTCTGGGGTGTGTCATCTTGTCAAAGAAGGTTTATCAAGTTTTTTAAATTACAGTTTGTTTACTAACATAATTAACACCGGTTTTTTTATGTTTACCAAAGCAGACATATACACACAAAGACAAATTATAAGATAAGAACTGAAAGTTGTTGTTTTTTTCAAAACACTAGGCTCTTGTATTTGAACTAAACCATTAAGGCCCAAAATTAAAGTTTTTTTTTCTTATATTGTCTTATCTTATCTTATAGTTTACAGACGTTACCGGTACTTCAAAAGAGAAGACAATTACGTCCAACGCGTATGATCCACGTCTAGTCCTACATATTAATCAGTGGCAGACATAGGCTCAGTATAGCCACAGTATTATAATCTCTAAATGGTTTGGTCTAAAGCATAGTTTTATAACTACAAGCGTAACAGGTAATCATTAGTAACAAGTATATGGAAAATACAAATTTACAAAGGATACAAGTTTATTAGATCTATGTTTTAAGCATTTACAGGCTTATAAAACCTATATTTTAATTGCAAAAGGCAATGGTATATAATTACAGTTTACTCACTGTTTCGGATTATGAATACGGCGTGTCTTATATTAATTTACGTGTTTTTCAATTTTGGATCTGTTACCCTTTTGTAACAGCTTACAAGTCCATAGAAGCTGCAGACAACATTCTCACAACAGCTACTTATTTCAATAAGCTAAATATAACAAATATTAAAAAAAAAAAGAACATAACCTATGTAAGTGGGAGAAGTCATTTAATATCCTTTTTTTTTAGGTGAAACAAAAAAAAATTATCAGTAGGTAATTGTATTTTTTTAAATGTATTCATGCTTTTGTTATGTAAAATAAATAATTATTTAAAGTTTCAACTTAGATTAGATATGGGTGTGGGAGAAATAAAGTGTATAATAATTTAAATGGACTAGACCCTACATATTTAACCATGTATGTGAGTATTGAAGGATTAGTTTCCCTTGTTGGTATCAAACAAGATAATTAATGACCAGAAATTAATTGACTAATAGTTTAATTTATATTGATTGATGCCTTCTCTACGTCAATGAATAATTGTGTGCAAAGTTTCAACAAAGCCGACAACGGGTGTGGAGAAATAACGTGTTCAAACCTTCTACCAGAAAGTGAGACAGGCAAAAAGACAGACAGACAGATTGAGTCGATATAATCTTTGTAAATAGCGACAGGCTTATAACAGCTACAGGCGTCTGCCGACTTTATGCTTATTATGGCTGCAGATTTATAACTACAGCTACAGTGTATACAGGGCCGGTCTTAGGCCACTGCAACCTATGCGGTCGCAGTGGGCCCCTCGCTTTCATAGGCCCCGCGCTAATTCATGTTTAATTATTAAATGTAGAATATATACGAAAAAGTCATGGAAATCTCCTGAATTTATTTAAATCTCCTGAAAACTCATAAAAATCTCCTGAAAAATAGTCAAAATTGTCATTTGTGGGTGTCATTCTTTGCGGAAAACGCCAATCCTACGCGCGATAAAAGAAAAAAGACATTGTCAGCTTTCATGTAATAAAATGTAATAATCGGGAGAATTTTCACCTTAATCGGAAGTTACTTAATTTATTTACTTTTATAGTCACTGGCATATAAATATGCCACAGGTTGTAAGGTTCGTAAATTAAAGTTAATTTTATCTCAATTTTATACTTAGTAAAGAATAAATACAATTCAAAGTCGAATTTTTTTTCTAATTCAAAATCTTAATTTTCACTTATTACCCTTATTCCCACCAAGACTAGGCCCCGCGCAATCAGTTTCGCATAGGGCCCCGCAATTGTTAGGACCGGGCCTGGGTGTATAACAGATTTAAGCTTATAACAGCTACAGGCTTATAAAAGATATAGGATTGTAATAAATAAAGATTTATGACAGTTTAATATTTATGAAAGGTATAGGTTTATAACAGTTATAGATTTATATGAGATAGATTTATAACATATTAAGGTTTATAAAAGATAAAGGTGTATAACAGATATAGGTTAATAACATTTTTTTCGATAAAACGGACAGTTTAGGAATTTCGTTCATTAGTTTAAAAACACACACACAAACAACAAGCAAACAAGAAAGATAACTCACAATTATTTGTAAACTACATTACCTCTTATTTCATTTTAAGACTTTTTTCTTCAATTTGACATTTGTTAGTCATCTGTACCCTTTACATTATGTACACCTATAATAGAGTTATACTTATTAAGCCGCTTTAAGCATATATTCTAAATGAGTGTATTCGTATACTCATATAGCTATTCTTTTTTCAATGCTTTCTTTATGTATTTTTTTCTTCACTGAATTCATGCGTACTGTACGGCAAAGTTTGTCTCCTCGCGAAGTAATATGTATATTTGTAGCACAAACTCTGAGTCATGGGTCGGCTACGGTTACTGAGCAGGAATTAGCAGGCGAACATTCTGTTCAGCTCACGTTATATTTCTCTTTATCACCGAAATGTTAGTAATTATGAGCATTCATTAATTATTGTAATTATCTCAGGATCATGTTTAATGTACACTCATGGTGGTAGAGAAGGCGATAAAGTAACAAGCAGCATTTGATTCCATCTTGTATCTTTGACATTACCTTCTAACATTAGAACATTCATACTGTATCTAACTATTTGGCTAGGAAAAACAGTATAACACGTCTTTGGTGATTTTGTTATTAATTTTTTGTATTTGCAAAAAAATCGGTAGAGTACTTGCCAGACTTTTTATTTAAACTATGAAATAATGGTGCCAGAGAAGATTTCAAGTAAGCGGAGGGGCAGGCTTTTGTGGAGACTAATTTACTTTATTGAAAGCTTTTATAATAATTAACAAGGTTACAAAGACGGTTTGTGTTGAAACACAAACTCAAAATCGGCCCTCCGAAGTGGTCCACCTAGAATCTTCACCAGGATACGAACACGGGACTTACAGTTCCAACTGCTTTACCCCTCAGCCACAGCATCCCCATATATTCATTTAGCGTACACTTATATTTTTTAAAATAATAATTATTAGCCTTATCCATACATTCAAAATAAATAACATGTTACATTGTAATAAAGAGAAACTAAAAAAGATTTATTCTTCTACAAAAAAAAGTAGATAAATTGGCAACACGAAAAAAAATTCATGACCTACTTTAAGCTACAAATGACAACAAGACTTTCCCCTCGCAAATAAAAATTAATATCTTCATTGTCATTTGTCATACAAACTAGACATAGGTCTAGCTAGATCTAGACCTAGTTTTAGATCTAAATCTAGATTCAAGATCTAAGTCTAGGTCTAGAACTAGATCTAAGCCTAGATTGCCCTAAATCTAAATCTAGAAATAGATCTAAGTCTGTAAGTCTAGATCTAGAGTTAGATCTAAGTCTATATCTAGATCTAGAGCTAGATATAGAATCTTGATATAGAATCTACTATATCTAGACTAGAACTCGTATTATAATTATGTAGATCTGGGCTCTATTTAGTCTTATTTAACTGTAACTGTCAAGTGTAGGCCCCTATAATGAGGATATGTCAAAACTGCGCGCTATAAAAGTAGTTCGTTATTTTTTAAACTTATAACTAAAACGAAGTTCGTATCGAAATTCTTTTTTAAAAATAACATTTGAATCAGTATTCTATTCAATGAGTTAATTAATAAATGGAAAATATTTTTTTATAATGACCCAATGACATTTTTACAATTGTGACCTTAGATGCAAATGTTTTGTACCAATGCGCTAATCTATGAATGAAGCTTGATTTGTTAATGAAGAAGTCCATGACCTTTTAAAAACGTTACCTCCCATTAAGTTTTTTTATCGAAAAGTGGAGTAATTAAAAAAAAAAATCTGCTTGCATATATAATTTTAAAAATTAGATGTTTCACTTTCGGAAAAGAAAAATGTTGCCTTTGCATCAGAACTTTTCGGTTCTAGTTTCTGAGATCTAAACGGAACAGATGGACAGACAGGCCACACAAAAGTAATAGCGTTTTTTTCCCTTTCGGGGGCCGCTAAAAAACCATTCTCGCCTAGCTGGGAAAAAAAATTAGCTATGTAATATAAGATCCGTTTCCTGAATACATTTATTGTTCCAACAGCCAGCGACGTTTGCAAGACGCAGAAGTCGTAAATAAAGTTAGGAAATAGACAAAATAGGCTCAGCAGAGGGGGTGAGAAGGATCCTTGGAACACAACGTCTCGTGAGACTCGTGGGATGTATCCTTACACAAGATGAAGCAGAGGGGGTGAGAAGGATCCTTGGAACACAACGTCTCGTGAGACTCGTGGGATGTATCCTTACACAAGATGAAGCAGAGGGGGTGAGAAGGATCCTTGGAACAAAACGTCTCGAGAGACTCGTGGGATGTATCCTTACACAAGATGAAGCAGAGGGGTGAGAAGTATCCTTGGAACACAACGTCTCGTGAGACTCGTGGGATGTATCCTTACACAAGATGAAGCAGAGGGGGTGAGAAGGATCCTTGGAACAAAACGTCTCGTGAGACTCGTGGGATGTATCCTTACACAAGATGAAGCAGAGGGGGTGAGAAGGATCCTTGGAACAAAACGTCTCGTGAGACTCGTGGGATGTATCCTTACACAAGATGAAGCAGAGGGGGTGAGAAGGATCCTTGGAACAAAACGTCTCGTGAGACTCGTGGGATGTATTCTTACACAAGATGAAGCAGAGGGGTGAGAAGGATCCTTGGAACAAAACGTCTCGAGAGACTCGTGGGTTGTATTCTTACACAAGATGAAGCAGAGGGGGTGAGAAGTATCCTTGGAACAAAACGTCTCGTGAGACTCGTGGGATGTATTCTTACACAAGATGAAGCAGAGGGGGTGAGAAGGATCCTTGGAACAAAACGTCTCGTGAGACTCGTGGGTTGTATTCTTACACAAGATGAAGCAGAGGGGGTGAGAAGTATCCTTGGAACAAAACGTCTCGTGAGACTCGTGGGATGTATCCTTACACAAGATGAAGCAGAGGGGTGAGAAGGATCCTTGGAACAAAACGTCTCGTGAGACTCGTGGGATGTATCCTTACACAAGATGAAGCAGAGGAGTGAGAAGGATCCTTGGAACAAAATGTCTCGTGAGACTCGTGGGATGTATTCTTACACAAGATGAAGCAGAGGGGTGAGAAGGATCCTTGGAACAAAACGTCTCGTGAGACTCGTGGGATGTATCCTTACACAAGATGAAGCAGAGGAGTGAGAAGGATCCTTGGAACAAAATGTCTCGTGAGACTCGTGGGATGTATCCTTACACAAGATGAAGCAGAGGGGGTGAGAAGGATCCTTGGAACAGCATGAAAACGTCTCGTGAGACTTGTGGGATGTATTCTTACACAAGATGAAGCAGAGGGGGTGAGAAGGATCCTTGGAACAGCATGAAAACGTCTCGTGAGACTTGTGGGATGTATTCTTACACAAGATGAAGCAGAGGGGGTGAGAAGGATCCTTGGAACAGCATGAAAACGTCCTATAAGACTCGTGGGATGTATCCTTACACAAGATGAAGCAGAGGGGGTGAGAAGGATCCTTGGAACAAAATGTCTCGTGAGACTCGTGGGATGTATCCTTACACAAGATGAAGCAGAGGGGGTGAGAAGGATCCTTGGAACAGCATGAAAACGTCTCGTGAGACTTGTGGGATGTATTCTTACACAAGATGAAGCAGAGGGGGTGAGAAGGATCCTTGGAACAAAATGTCTCGTGAGACTCGTGGGATGTATCCTTACACAAGATGAAGCAGAGGGGGTGAGAAGGATCCTTGGAACAGCATGAAAACGTCTCGTGAGACTTGTGGGATGTATTCTTACACAAGATGAAGCAGAGGGGTGAGAAGGATCCTTGGAACAGCATGAAAACGTCTCGTGAGACTTGTGGGATGTATTCTTACACAAGATGAAGCAGAGGGGGTGAGAAGGATCCTTGGAACAGCATGAAAACGTCTCGTGAGACTTGTGGGATGTATTCTTACACAAGATGAAGCAGAGGGGGTGAGAAGGATCCTTGGAACAGCATGAAAACGTCTCGTGAGACTTGTGGGATGTATCCTTACACAAGATGAAGCAGAGGGGGTGAGAAGGATCCTTGGAACAGCATGTAAACGTCTCGTGAGACTCGTGGGATGTATCCTTACACAAGATGAAGCAGAGGAGTGAGAAGGATCCTTGGAACAAAATGTCTCGTGAGACTCGTGGGATGTATCCTTACACAAGATGAAGCAGAGGGGTGAGAAGGATCCTTGGAACAAAACGTCTCGTGAGACTCGTGGGATGTATCCTTACACAAGATGAAGCAGAGGAGTGAGAAGGATCCTTGGAACAAAATGTCTCGTGAGACTCGTGGGATGTATCCTTACACAAGATGAAGCAGAGGGGTGAGAAGGATCCTTGGAACAAAACGTCTCGTGAGACTCGTGGGATGTATCCTTACACAAGATGAAGCAGAGGGGTGAGAAGGATCCTTGGAACAAAACGTCTCGTGAGACTCGTGGGCACTGGAGGATCCAGAACTTTGGAGTGGGGGGAGGCGATTTTTTTCCAAACCCTAACCCTAACGCCCAGTAAACCCTAACCCTATGCATAAACGTGCGTACAGCATATATATATATATATTCGATATATGAGAATAAAATAAGACTGTTTCTCAATCTTCGGCGAAAAAAAAAAGTCATGTTGAGGCCCTTCTCTTGCAAGCTATGGGGTCTGGGAGAGCGCTGTAAGCTTCCTCAGTGGGGTTCGGGGCTAAGCCCCGACACCCAAAAGCGTTTTCTTACATTTTTCACAGCAGAAACGCATTTCCCTGACATCTACAGCTCATTATTTATCAGTGGGGTTCTGGGCGACGCCCCGACGCCAAAAGCGTTTTCTTGCATTTTTCACTGCAGAAACGCATTGTCCTGACATCTACAGCTCATTATTTATCACTGGGGTTCGGGGCGAAGCCTCGACGCTAAAAGCGTTTTCTGGCATTCTTCACTGCAGTAACGCATTCTCCTGACCTACAGGTCATTATTCATTCTATTATAAAGTGCCTTTTGAATAATGTTGAAAAATATTCTAATATGAATGTATAGTCCTTTAATACATTGCAAATAAAACCGTTTTGTTCTTTGAAAAGTTAAGATACCCCACATATTTAGATTACGGCTTTGAGGATCGCCGCCGAAAAAAAAAATTATTCGATAAATAATGTTCAATAAAATTCAAGCATATATTGTGCGTTTTAGTCCTAAATTTATTTAACTAGAAAAATATGAGATAGAGTAAAGGTTGGAAAAAGGCGACTAGGAAAAGATTATCTGACTTTTGAACTCATCTCAACAGTGACTGTTATATTGAAAAATTTCGTTTGAATTATAACTTTTCCAAAGCAAAGTCTTTCTTAAAATAGTTATGATAAATTCATGTGAAATTACACATACTCTGTCTGGAAAGGGGAAGGGCGGTAAAATGAAAACGATTAATACTCGCTCCTTTTTATAATTTCTGCTATTGATTGCATTTTGCATTAAAGAATATGGGTTTTGCGACTCGATATAAGAATTTACTTTATAGCATATATAAATTATATTAGTGGCAAATTTTTTTTAATTTTGTAATTTCTTACTATAATACAAAAAGAAAATTATTGGTTTGTCCGATGGGGGGAAGGTGATTGCATGTATCGCACTTCCACCTGTTTATATTATATAGATATTCGACTAATTTTGTTCACAGACTATGATTTCTCCATAAACTAGGACCGTCCCCCCCCCCCACACACACTCAAAGGGTTTAGATGGGAAGGGCAGTAGAGGTATTCGCTCCACCCCTTCCAATCAGCCAACAGGTGAACGACATAATATAAAGACCGGTTAAAATACCAATAACAAGTTTTAATCATATAGATATTTAATTGATTCTGTTAGCAATCTGTGATTTCTACAAATAAATAGGACCGCCCCCCCACTCGAAAGTTTATGGTGGGGGTGGGGGGGGGGGCGGATTGATGCCATCGCCCCTTCCCGACCCTACCAAATCGGCCAAAATACTAGAGGGGGGGGGCGAAATATTCTAAAAATAGGTTGAAATATAAATAATTAGTATATATTATTAACATAAGTAATAAATTCGTATACAAATTGTGTGAATTCTATACTAAAATTCGTCCGCCCCCCCCCTTTCGGAGGGCGGGTCGGCCGAGTGGGGGGGGGGGGGGCGATCGCCCCTACCGCCCCCCTCCCCCCCCCCTGGATCCGCCAGTGCTCGTGGGATGTATCCTTACACAAGGTGAAGCACGTTCCGCAAAGAGCGGCCATAACATGGGAGACAAGAAGAAAGAAATAGATAAAAGGGCCGTCACGTTTTAAAATAGCGTTGAACCTTCTTAGAAAATGTAAAATGGGTAGCATTAGGCACTAGCTGAGACTTTGATGTGAATGTCACAGATCTCAGTAGAGAGACTATATACTGGCCTATGTGCCGAACTGATCTAAGTCTAAGTAAGAAAGTAAGCAACTTTGACCAAATTAATCCTAATATAAATACAGGGGAAGAGTCAGAGATCGTTCGTTACAAATATTCTAACTCTAGGAAACTGCATGACATTTTCTTTTTCTTTTACCAACACGGCCATTAACATCGAAAGACGCTCACACATGACTCTTTGCGTCACAACTCAAAATGACGTAGGCGTAGACTAATAAAGGAAATAACTCAATGATGTTCCAGTTTGTTTACTTTTAGTAGCTAGTATTTTTTTCAAAGAGGCTCAACTGTCTCGTCTGCCCACTTACTGCTTACTTCAAGTAGCCACTTAGAAATCTGTTTTCAGTAACCTACATTGTATTAATAGGAAATTACATACACACTCTATTTACACAACAAAATTTGGTTGACAGAGCAAAGAATCAAGACACAAATAGTAGGCCTACTTAAATATGTGGAGCGAAAGTCAGGCAGGGAGTGTACAGACTTGAAACAAAGTGAATTAAAGAACAATGTACTTTATCAATATGTGAATTACGTTTTCATTGATAAATATTTGTGTGTGGATGTTTCGTCTTTCATGCTTTTTAATTAAAAGCTAAGACAATACATTAATTAGTTCCTTTTGTGTCTTTTACACAAGGTGTCCATAAATGATGACATACAATGAAATTATTGTTACTAGTTAGCTGTGCTTGACAATAATTGCAAAATATTTTACCTATGCAATCTTATAGTACCGACGCGCCCTTCTGCAAGGACTTTGATTTGATTCTCGAATGAGAAACCATTTTTCTACTTTAAGTCATGGCTGCCTGGTCATGCGGTTTGCGCTCTGGCTTGTCGATAGTCCGGGTTCATACCTTGCCCTCTTCCAAACCCGGTCGTCCTGCGAAACGTTTGGACTAGGAAGTAAATTATCTTTCATTCTGAAGGATAGTCAAAAACATGTCAAACAATTTACAAACATTTCTTGTCATTTTAAAACGAACATACAAAAAGGACTATGAAAATGTGTGTTACCTATTTAGAGTAGTTTAGACGACTCCAAATAAACAATTTTACTCATTCACGACTGAGATTGGGAATTACATTTAGGTATTTAAGAGTGTTTGCCTTCAATAAAACATCAAAAGAAATGTTAATAACTAGTGAAATTTGAGAAGAAAAGAACTTTTTACCCGCCCCCATTTTTCCCCCGAGAAAAAATAATTCTGGTTAAGCGAATGTATAAACTCACTAGAGTTTATAAAATGTGAATGATAGGCCCAGAGATCCATTCTTAAAAGACAGGTTGCCAAATGTTCTTGAAAGTCTATTCATATATTAAACTCTTTAACGACTAGAGTCTTCATGCGGAAATTACCGAAGTATACTTTGAAAAATTAGAATTGTTAAAATAAAGTTTTCTTAGCGTGGCCAGTGAGCTAGTAATTCCCAAATTTCTTGGGAATAGGTTAAAGCCGTTTTCGAGAACTGCGTCCACCCACCAAGGTTTTGGAGGCCATGATTGTTTGTTTGTAAAATGTTTTACATGTTTCGGATGTTCCTTCAGAGTTGAAGATAGTTTACTTCCTAGTCCAAACCTCCCGCAGGACGACGGGGGATGGGAGCGGGCAGGATTTGAACCCTCGACCATCGATAAATCCGAACGACAGTCCAGCGCGCAAACCTCACGACCAGGCAGCCATCCAGATTTTGCTAGCTAAATAGAGGAATCGTAAAAAAAGTAAATCCTCATTTAATAAAGATCAAGTTAGAGCGAATAAATATCAAATGAAACATCGGCAATTTATCTTTCAAAAATGTGAGTTTTATTATAATGTTGGTCAATATTTAGACACCGGTGACCTTATCAAAGTCACGTGCCATGATGACGTGCTAATATGTGGACAATTATAACTCCTAAAGTAAAGACACAAATCAGTTTAGCAGATGGTGAAAATGTACCAAGTACTCCCGTCATACAGCACAATAAATTGGCACTGGAATCATTTGTGGTCACCTACATAGGCGTGGTCTTTATGATGGAGTCAAACCCAGCCCACCTTATCAAATCGTCAGGGAGGGAAAGAAAATGTCTCTATGTGTATCAATGAGAAATAGAAAAAGAGAAAGAGAGAGAGGGAGAGAACGAGAGAGGGAGAAAAAGAGAAAAAGAGAGAGGGGGAAAGCAAGAGAAAGAAAGAGACAGAAAGAAAAAAAGAGTGAAAGGGAGAGGGAAAGAGAGGGGGAAAGAGAGAGGGAGAGAGAGAGGGAGAGAGAGATGGAAAGAGAGGGAGAGAGAGAGAGAGAGACGGAAAGAGAGGGAGAGAGAGAGAGGGAGAAAGAAAGAGAGAGAGAGGGAAAGAGGAAAGATGGAGAGAAAGTAAGAGGGAGGGAAAGAGAGAGAGAAAGAGACAGGGAGAGAAAGAAAGAGAAACGGAGAGTGAGAGAACGAGAGAGAGAGGGGAAAAGGAGAGAGAATGAGAGAGGGAAAGAGAAAGATAGAGAGAATGAGAGAGAGAAGATACACTGTAGAGTGGTCGGGACTCAAATACTATCGAAGTGTTACTTAATGAAATGAACAGGAAAGATTGTTGCCTGTAAGTACACTTCCACTTGTCGGTGTGCTCAGCTCTTTCCTAGAGCAAGAGTTTTAATCTTAGAAATAATCAATCTTCTTATATTTCTTAAGAAATCAACGGGGCATTGATGATAAGCCCTTTCTTGTTCTTTTATTTATTCCTTAGAAAAAGTGTAGAGTTGCTTTAAGGTGAGTGAGTCATGCCACCATCTATAGCAGTGATGCCCATATATATGCCCGCGATGGAGGTCTATACGGCCCGCGATGGAGGTCTATAGGGCCCGTCAGAACTTTTGTCCTCAATACAATCAATGGGAATGTAAAATGTGTAATAAAAATATATCTGAACCGTGTCTTTGCAATTTTTTGTTGACTTTTTTTTTGGTAGCGACGTGAGTGGTAGCTTCCTGTTCAACATTGGAGTGTGGATGAAATGGGACTGCTGAAGAAACAGAAACTTGGCTTTAAGCATACACAAGAGAAAGAAAAGTGGATAGATTTGTACTTTTTGTACAATATACATAATGTATGTCTGTTTTACTAGAGTATTTGCATTGCAGCCTGTCATTCAGACGTTGGTTTCTGTAAAACAACTTGGGACATCCAAATAGTTGCTATAGAAATAATGTAGGAAATAACTGTTTCTAATCAAAATGTCGTCTGTTTTATGGCATTTCCATTTTTGCAAAGATGTTTCCCGCCACAAGAGTGTGGGGAAATTATTGGTCCCGCGGGCTGAAGAAGGTTTAGCGTTACTGATCTACAGTATAGTGGAATGTTTTGGCGTTCATTAATAGCAATGTGGCAGCTACGAGCCAGCATTCTGAGGCCTGAGATAACATGGCGTTCATTAATAGCCGTGTGGTAGCTACGAGCCAGCATTCTGAGGCCTGCGATAACATGGCGTTTATTAATAGACGTGTGGCAGCTACGAGCCAGCATTCTGAGGCCTGTGATTACATGGCGTTCATTAATAGCCGTGTGGCAGCTACGAGCCAGCATTCTGAGGCCTGTGATTACATGGCGTTCATTAATAGCCGTGTGGTAGCTAAGAGCCAGCATTCTGAGGCCTGTGATTACATGGCGTTTATTAATAGACGTGTGGCAGCTACGAGCCAGCATTCTGAGGCCTGCGATAACATGGCGTTCATTAATAGCCGTGTGGCAGCTACGAGCCAGCATTCTGAGGCCTGAGATAACATGGCGTTCATTAATAGCCGTGTGGCAGCTACGAGCCAGCATTCTGAGGCCTGAGATAACATGGCGTTCATTAATAGCCGTGTGGCAGCTACGAGCCAGCATTCTGAGGCCTGCGATAACATGGCGTCCCTCATTACCCCCCCCCACCACACACATACACACACACTTCACTTACACATTGCGCGGGTTAAAAGGTAACCTCTGTAACTGACTACAACCAAACTATTATTTTCCAAGTTGACATTTTACTTTTCAAAAGATTATGTCCGTCATAATGTCACATTACCGGCATTGTTGTAAAAGAGCATGGCAGGTTAAAGGTCAGAGGTGAAGCTGTCACAGATGAAATTGTGCAATGTAAATGTCTTGTTCCAGTTCCGGCTTAAGAAATGAACAGTTATTGAGGTCACCTCAAAAAGGTGGTAGATGATGGGGTAGATGATGGGGTAGATGATGGGGTAGATGATGGGGTAGATGATGGGGTAAGTGATAACGTTGACCAACTCGACTATAGATCTGTTCTAGCAATAAAAGTTAGAGAATGAATAGAAAACTACGACACTGATATGAATAGAAAACTACGACACTGATATGAAGAGAAAACTACGACACTGGTATGAAGAGAAAACTACGACACTGATATGAAGAGAAAACTACGACACTGGTATGAAGAGAAAACTACGACATTGATATGAAGAGAAAACTACGACACTGGTATGAAGAGAAAACTACGACACTGGTATGAATAGAAAACTACGACACTGATATGAAGAGAAAACTACGACACTGGTATGAAGAGAAAACTACGACACTGGTATGAAGAGAAAACTACGACACTGGTATGAATAGAAAACTACGACATTGATATGAAGAGAAAACTACGACATTGATATGAAGAGAAAACTACGACACTGGTATGAAAAGAAAACTACGACACTGATATGAATAGAAAACTACGACACTGATATGAAGAGAAAACTACGACACTGGTATGAATAGAAAACTACGACACTGGTATGAAGAGAAAACTACGACACTGGTATGAATAGAAAACTACGACACTGATATGAAGAGAAAACTACGACACTAGTATGAATAGAAAACTACGACACTGATATGAAGAGAAAACTACGACACTGGTATGAAGAGAAAACTACGACACTGGTATGAAGAGAAAACTACGACACTGATATGAAGAGAAAACTACGACACTGGTATGAATAGAAAACTACGACATTGATATGAAGAGAAAACTACGACACTGGTATGAAGAGAAAACTACGACACTGATATGAAGAGAAAACTACGACACTGGTATGAATAGAAAACTACGACACTGATATGAAGAGAAAACTACGACACTGGTATGAAGAGAAAACTACGACACTGGTATGAAGAGAAAACTACGACACTGGTATGAATAGAAAACTACGACACTGATATGAAGAGAAAACTACGACACTAGTATGAATAGAAAACTACGACACTGATATGAAGAGAAAACTACGACACTGATATGAAGAGAAAACTACGACACTGGTATGAAGAGAAAACTACGACACTGATATGAAGAGAAAACTACGACACTGATATGAATAGAAAACTACGACACTGATATGAAGAGAAAACTACGACACTGGTATGAAGAGAAAACTACGACACTGATATGAAGAGAAAACTACGACACTGATATGAAGAGAAAACTACGACACTGGTATGAATAGAAAACTACGACATTGATATGAATAGAAAACTACGACACTGGTATGAAGAGAAAACTACGACACTGGTATGAAAAGCTTCCGATGAAATTAACAGAGAAGTTTTTAATTCTAAATAATTAACAATTCTCTACAAAATCTTCTTTTATCTTTATGGATTTCTCTAAACGATGAACATTCACGGCTTCATTGGAAAATATTTGTTTTTTAGAGTTGCCTTACAGCGCTCAATTAAGAGATTCCATCGCTTTGGCCTGAATTTTGTTCTCCAGCTTGACTATTACAGACATGTAACACCGTGGATGTCACAAACAGCGAGCCTTTATTTTTAAATATGTGGCCCTGACATTTAACAAGGGAAACCAATCCGCTCATTTTTTTTCTTTAGTTCTGGGTGATGACGTTTGAATTTTTTTATTTACACTACAAAAGTATGTAGCTCATAAAGCATTATTCTAAATGTAATGTCTTATGAAAACCTAACAATACATTACAAACCAGTGGCGTCACTAGTAGGTGCTGGGAGTGCGGGCTGCACTATCATCTCTGGAACATCTCTGTACATCTTATACACCTGTAACATCACTGTACATCATATAGACATGTAACATCACATCATGGAAAGAATAAACATGAGTATCAGTCTCAATCTTTCCATTTAAAGAACTTATCAAGAAAAGAATACTGTGTCTGAAACTAGCAACTATAACCTTTAAAAAGAAATCATGTTTTTAAAGAGTGAATCTTATTGTTTTGATTAGAATTATCAAAAAAAAAATCTGCTTGGTTTTTATTTTATTTTTTTGTATTTGTTTAAACAAGGAGTAGATGATAAAAAGCCATGTATTATATTAAAGAGTAAAGATGTTTCTTGAAACAAAATGGTTATGAGGCTGTTGTGATTTTGATTTTCATTCAATTCGGATTTAATTGGAGAAATGTAAAGCTCAGAATTGATTTGTTTTCTTTTTTTGTTTTCTTTCTTACTTTGTTTCTAGTAATTTATTTCTTTGTTTTAATCTCTCTCTTTCACCATCTTTATCCCTCTCTTTCTCTTTTTCTCTCTCGGTCTCTCTCGGTCACACACAATGAGTGCTGCCATTTCCGAGTGGGTGTTTTTGCGTAAAGTTGTAAGCCCTCATGACGCCACGATACCAATTTTGGTTAGTGTGGCCTACACCTCACCCACTCCACAATGCACAGCCACAAAAACATAAGCGCTCTGTCAGAGTACAATTATCTGACATAGCTGATGCCGTGGTTTTATTTTTATTCCTAAGGTAGGGAGGGCAATAGGGCATTTTACCACTCACACCATCCCACAGCCCAACCCACTACCCACTTCCTACTCACACTGAAGCTATAAGCGTCATTAGTATAGCAGTTTAAGAGAAGTCCTCCACTATGTAGGCGCAATTAATTAGGACAGGACTGGGTATATAATCCAATAGTCTGTTGTAATCTGAGTATGTTTCTCAGCAGTCTGAAACCTGAGTGTTGAATACACACAATATAATACAGTTACGCACTGTGACGAGCGACACTAGATCTATTGGTCGTGATATTATTTTCTACTTAAATATTTGAACTTTGACACTGCTGACAAATCTTAAAAGGGATACATTCTAAGTTGAGCCCATGAAAATGATGAAATATTTAGCAGCTTCGGTTTTATTGCAGGTGAGTTTATAGCGATTCTTTTACTATGAATGATAAAATATGTTTTAATGATGGCTAGAATAACTGAATGTTACATTTTCAAACCTTTGATTGAAGTATTTTTGTTATTAAGTAGGGTAGGGAGAAAAGGGAGATCACTTACAAATATTTCTACCGACGATTCTCCTATGGAAAATGTCAAGGCCCTTTTCTTTTTTACTGTTACCAATCATAGTGCATACAAATCAAAGACAGAGCCTATAGCTTTCAAACTGGCTGCTGCATAGTGCATACAAATCAAAGACAGAGCCTATAGCTTTCAAACTGACTGCTGCATATTGCTGGACAAATTGTTACATTTTGTTACAGAGTTATTCCGATGTTTTACAGTGTGTGTGTGTGTGTGTGTGTTGGTGCTGAAACTTCTCCTTCCGTCTCTCTTTCTGACACTTTTCTTTCTTTTTCTCAAACCCATTCAGACTTGTTCCTGTTATCTCTCCATACCTCTTTTTCTTGTTCTTTCTGTCTCTCTTTCACTCCAATGTTAGCGCTAAAAAAAAACAATTCCATCAGAGTTATGTTTGAATGCAAGAACTGTATGGCAGCAATTATCAAAACCAAACTTCATCTTTGAATGTACTAGCATGTAAGGGATTGGGTTATTAACGTTTGCAAAACGCCATCTATATTACAGAATTCATTATTTAGGAGGTGTTTATGGTGAACTGGAAATTTCACTGAGATGAATGTTTATGTTTATTTCTAAGGTGGTTCCTAGGAGCTCAATACCAATACGTACATACTCAAATATGTGCATTAAGATAAGTCTTCAACTTTGCCGACACATCTATACAATTATATAAGTCATCAATGAACTGATTTTTTTTTTTTGTATACTTCATTTTGTTTGTATAGTATCTAAAGCTTTACTTCATCAGAGTGAATCAGTCTTAGTTCAATAGTGTACTTCAAAGTTTTCTGAGGCTAGGCTTAATAATAGAGTGATACTACAAACTGTGTATTGACGACTTGTTCTTAAAAACAAAGAATGCCTTTCTTGCATAACTGTGAAAGTGTCAGGCAACAAACTCGGCTCTGTAGTTTCATATTTTATGCTCTTCTTTTGCATTGTTTTTTTTTAACAGTAAATCATATATATTAATTATTTGTAATTTTTGTTCCAGGTCGGCTTGACACTAGCATGTAAGTATCACTCATAATTCATGAATTAGAAATATTTACTTTATGTCAGTATTTTGTTTTCTTTTTTCGTTAGCTAGTTAAAAATACGAATCAGTTTAACCAGGCACAATTTAGCCGTTTAAGTTTGACTTTGCCAGTTAATCGCATCTCTACCTGTATACCAATTTAATTTTTTTTAAATACGGAAATATTTTGTTTATTTGTGACTATCTAGACATATTTTCTAATGGTCTTTTGTCCACCTACAGTCTCGTTACCAAACATAGCCAGACTTTCAAGGAGAGAGGTAGTCGAAGATAAGGGAGACCACATACTAAGTAAGTCACACTGGACTATAGGCTTAAACTAAATTATTTAGTAAATCTTATTAGTGTAAAAAAAAAAAGTTCCTCTTTTATACCTAGTGGTCTATCGAGCAAATGATGTAAAGGTCACCTGTTTCTGTGGCCTACGGTTAATATGTGGCCAGCACAACGACCAAACGCCTTTACTTTTCCCCAACTAATATAAGGTACCCATTAAAGCTGGCTGGACTCTAAGCCGCCTAATGATCCCGAAATTAAAAAATCCCAGGATTCGATCCCGGGACCCCCGCTTCATAATAAATGTTGCTATATAGGCGAGTGAAAAGGTACCCTCGCATCGCTTAGAGGAGGCATCCCTCTCAGCATAGTCGCATTCAAAGCCCTTCGCCTGCACATGTTTTTCTAGAAAGCACCCTTCAATGGATCGTTGGTGATGGGTCATTTCTGTTTGTTTGCGTCTTGTATAGGGATTGAAACGAAGTGAATGTTGTTGAATCACCTACAGATACTATTTAGCTTCACATTACATTCACAGTCAAATTAAGTCATGTGTTTTTTTTTTAGTCTGCAGACAAGAGCCGTTAGAGTTGGGCATTGTACTGGATTCTTCCAGCTCTCTCCGCAACAGAGACTTCAAGACAGCCATCAAGTTCCTTCAAGAATTCTTGAGCCAATATGAGATCAGCTCTGATCCCAATGGTGTCCGAGTCTCAATCATTAGCTACGGAAAGGGAATCTACCCTGAGGTAAGTGGAAACAATTCCAGAATGCAGCATTCTGTAAAAATAAAATCTGGGAAAGCTTAAAATTGTGTGTGCTTTATATTAGAAACAGGTAATTAGAATATTTGAAGATCATAGACTTAAATAATAGCCCTATGACATTTATCAACAATTTCTTTGTAACTAGATCGGGTTTAACCTAACAACTTATGACACTAAAGATGAAGTGATCGAAGCCATTGGCAAAATCCCCCACAAGGCAGGACTTCGAACAGACACCGGGAGGGCCATCCAGTATATGCACGAGGCTCAGTTGGCTAACGGAGTGGTCAGACCTGGCGTGACCAAAGTTAGCATTGTCATCACAGACGGTAATTCCCAGGAGTAAGTGACAACCTTTTCAAATCAATTTGTTCCTCTTGCTTACAATATTTCTCTTGTCATTTATTGGATAGTATAAGTTTGGAATTATAAATCAGATGAAGCTGTTCACTAAGTCATGTTTCTACTCGCTCAGGTGGAAACTAACTAAAGAGGCTGCGGAGGAGGCTAGAAAGGATAACATCGTGATGTTCGCCATCGGTGTCGGCACTGACATCAGAAACTCTGAGCTGTTGAACATCGCTGGCGATCAATCCCGTGTGACCAAGGTAGACAACTACAACCAACTCAGTTCTATCAAGGAGAGTCTGGCCCACCAGACTTGTTTCGGTATGTATCAGGGGAGATAATGTTTAGAGTCAAATTGTACACCACCATACCTCTAAAGCACTTTGCCAAAAGCAATATTTAAATGATGTTTATATCATATCGTCATCAGTGCTACAATCTTAGGTGCTGAAGTCAAAATTATGACATTTTATCATGGTGTCGCTTTCATCTTTGTCACATCTATTTTCATTCCACGCTTATCTTTTCTCGAATTTATCTTTGCGTCTGCTTATCTTTCTGTCACACTTATCTTTCTGTCATACTTATCTATGTGTCACATTTAGTTAGTGTGACTTTTAAAGCTATTTCTCTCTTATCTTTAAACACATTTGTATCACCACTACATTCCTGTCACATCTGTTATCACATGTATCATTCATAGTCTTCTATCCTTCTGTCACGCGTATCTATGTGTCTCAGTAGAGCTTGTATCATACAGATATCTTTAGCAACCTGTTTGTGTCATGTTATCAAGCTTTTCTTTTAAATTACAGTTCAAGAAAAGACAACTACAACCCCAGAACCCATGGATGAACGTAAGTTACCGCCCTTATTTTGCTCTAATGTTGTAAACTTTAACCCTGCAATATCTCTTGATCTGTCGTCTGTTCTGACGTCTCTCCATTGCTCTAATGTTTCTCCTTCCTTCCCGCAGCCTGTGGTGTCAGTGACCCAGCAGACATTTTCTTCGTCTTTAGCCCAGCCAACCTCGGCAGTGATGGAACATTGTGGGCAACCTCTTTTATTGGTCTCACAGTGGACACTGAGGATTTGAACCAGGGCTTCAGGGTATATATTTAAATATTTGTTTAAGCTTATTAGCCAATAGTTCATATTTTATCTTTTATTTTTGTATTGTTTATAATTCTTAAATATTAGTTTCTTTCAATATATCCTAGTATTCTATAAAGGCCCATATGTTCGTTGAAATCCTGTTAGGTGGTATGCCACTGACACTGCATATGATTTTTATCTCCAGTATGGTGTCTTGTCTGGTTCCTGCCCTGACGATGCTGGGTTCAATCTTGACGCCTACAGTACAGTGGAAGGCATTAAGAACAGACTTGAAAGCTACGAAAGAAATAAAGTCCAAGAATTGGTCAAGGTAAGATAAACCTTATTATATTGGTAGATGGATCTCTTTTTTTTTTTGTTACAGTGACCTCTCTCTCTCTCTTTCTCTCTCTCTCTCTCGTTCTCTTTCTTGTTTTTTTGACTTTGAGAAACTTCCCAATGGTAAACTTGCAATAGAAGTCTATTTATGTTAGTCTAAAATATGTATTTGTCAATACCAAGTCGTATCAGGTAGATTAAAGTAACATGCCTGGTTTCAATAAAACATAAACAATTATAAACGTATTTGGATTGTGGCAATACGTAGGTCTTCAGCTGTTGGAGATTCATCTTTTTTAATACACTTAATAATAGTCAAAAAAAAAAATTGATAGCTTTGGTTAAATTGAAACAATGACGTGCTTCGGTGAACTAAAATAAGTATTATTAGTTTCTAATTTCCTGATGAGTAAACATTATTAACTAAAGGTATACCATTATGACCAATTGTAACATTTAAGAAACATATTATTTCGAGTTGAAAAATAAATGCTTCTGATTTATGAATAATTGGAAAGTTTCAATATTGATTCCAAGCAGCCGCCATGTTCATTATTATAGTCATAATCAATAGAACAGTTTATAGTCCTAATCAATAGAACAGTTTATAGTCGTAATCAATAGAACAGTTCATGTAAGTGGACAAATCTATATTAAATTGGACAGCGTAAATAAATATAGTTTATCTGGTGTGTAAGTTTATTCTTGCTAATTGTTTAATATTATTTTTATTTAAATTATTTCTCTCAGACGCTAGCAGACGACGGATTCACTACCGCCAGAGGTGCCCGTGCCAATTCACGTAAAATCGCCGTCATCATTGCTGCTGGGAAGAAGACTTCTGAACTTCAAGACGAAGTGGCAGCTTTGGTTGCTCAGAACATTCAGGTAGGAGCGTAACAGAGACATTCTACCCTAAACACGAATACAGATCATTGTTTTTATTAAGAAAATAGAGATAAAACATATAAGCACATTTATTAAATGGAAAAAAAATCACTCTTTGATCTGCATCTAAAAAAGACATACAATACGGAAACATGTCAATATATGCACACATACACACTTATATATATATATACAGACAAACAAGTATTTAATAAAAGGTACACATTACTAACCCACAATTAATACACCATCTTAACAAGGACATCAAGTAATGTTTAAATCTCTGGTCAATTCTCAGGTATTTGTTGCTGACCCAGCCGACAAAGGTCTGACACTGGAAGGGGCCACAATTCTCTCTGGCCGTTCCTCTAAATTACAAGCTGAAGCTTTCGTCTCTGCCCTGTGTCCAAAAAGAAGTTAAATTTTCCAGGTAAACTTTTGAATTCTAAGCCAAAGGGAGTTCATTTTGAATAGTATCACATTAATAGTTGATAACATTACAAAGTCAGTTAATTTTAATATAACAAGTGAGATTTAAATGATATAACAAGAGAATTGAGATTTAAATAATATAACAAGAGAAGTGAGATTTAAATAATATAACAAGAGAAGTGAGATTTAAATGATATGACAAGAGAAGTGAGATTTAAATAATATAACAAGAGAAGTGAGATTTAAATAATGTATCAAGAGAAGTGAGATTTAAATGATATAACAAGAGAAGTGAGATTTAAATGATGTATCAAGAGAAGTGAGATTTAAATCATATAACAAGGAGAGTTACTTATAAATAACGTAGAAAGAGAACCTTACTTTAAATGATATAAAAGGTAAGTGATTCGAACGATGGGAGTTCATTTCGAATAACTTATCAAAGAGAGTTAATAAATCCATTAGAAAAGAAGAACGATTATATTTATACATTTAATATATGCACTGTCATACTTATTCAGATTTATTATTATTAATTTTTTAAAAATGAAAAAATAGTGATAACCTCACAATTTTATAAGTAAAATATTATTGTTTATTGTTCTTTCTCTTTTTGATCAACAGAAGCTTTTGGATTGTTTCAATCCAGACCTAGATCTGTTCAGACCACGTCAAGTTGGCCTTGTTGTGAATATACACAATTTGTATGTCAGTTTAATTTTTTACAATCATTTTTTTATTGTCCATTTTTTCCTATTTATTTTAATGTTCCTATATGATATATAAATAAATTGTATATAAGTCTTTATCTGACAACTGTAAATTTTTTAATCACCAAAAAAAAAATAGTTTTTTTAATTTGTTAAGAATTGTTTACAGTACTTGAAACATTTGCTCATATTTGTTTATATTCTATGCAAAAACTGTACAAAAAATACATTTAATTTAGAACATAATTTAGAATTTGAGTCAGTCTTTGGCGAAGTATCTACATATTTTTAAGGATTGCATTTTACTTACCTTCTTATAGTTGAGAGCATTCAACATTTATGACAAACTTCCCATCAAATAGATTTTTTTTTTTAAGGTCAAGCTTTTCGGATGAGTGAATTGTAAAATGAAGATCTAGGAACCATTTTTGTTTTAAATTTATTTGTTTATGTTTTACTTCAACAAATGTACTGAAATATTTTTATTTCATTGTTACAATGTTTTAAAACAAGATTTTATTAAAAGTATTTGAATGACCAACAGCTGTTTGGGTTTCTGTTTTCTACAGTAAATAAATAGTTTCACGTTTCACTGATTTCGTGCAGATGTCTGCTAAATAGTGAGAGCTTTTTTTTTTTACATTGTCTTTCAATTTTGGCTTCTAAAGCAAAGGTTTGAGACTAAAACACTATAAGTCCAGTATTTGATTGAGAACTGACCAGAAGTGACAGTCTCTAAGTTATACAAATACATCCTAAATATGAGACCTTTTAACAGAAACACAGAGATCTTCTATAACAAGACAGAAGCTAATACTGATGTTTAAGAGAGGGCTTTATTTCATTACTGCTTCTTGCAAATGCTTTACGGGATCAGAAATCATTTTAAAAACCTGGTCACAAATCTCGAAAACGGCTCTAACGATTTTTCTAGAAATATGACAGTTTATGTATATCTTTGGGGAAAAATTACTTGCAATTCGACAAAATTTGGTTTTTATATATCTATTCCAAACAAGTCAATGGAAATTCCCACTTATATTCACTAAACAGTTAGTTCCATGGTTAAATCATGGAACTATACTAAAGGAACGCTGGCTTCAAGATTTTTTACAAAGCTGTATAGAAAACAGGTTCTTTGCGCATGTTCTCACGCATCCTTCAATGCCTACAAAATAAAATGATGGAGACAAAAAAGATTTTACGCCTCGAACGCGCGCGATGTACCCGAGTGTTGGTTTGGAAATGTTTTTAAGCTCTTTATAAACAGGTCGATACAAACTTTAACCATTTTCAGACAAGCTGTTATGGTAGATATAATTTATTAGAGTAAGTGATTATCACAAATGATTGTATTTTTGATCACATTTCGCGTCAAATTCACTCTAAGTCGAAGCTTCTGTTTTGAAGTTGCCGTTCGTTTAGTAAAGTTCATGTTAGGTATTTTCTACTAGATCTGGGTAATTTTGTATGCGCTACTTATAAATGTAGGCCTACTTATATACATTTAAAAAAAAATCCACAGAGAATGTCATTTCTACCTCTCATTAGTTTAATTCATATTAACAGTCACAAGTAATTAATACAAAACGTAGGCCTCATTATAGACCTAATGTAAACGAAGTTAATACACGTGCGATCGATACAAAGGACCCCTATTAGTAAACAGTAAATTTTTATAGATCTAAAATCTATATATAGTATTACGAGATTTTGTAAAAATTTTGAATATGAAAAAAAAAATGTAAGCCTATTAGGTCTATTGACTTATTCGCAGACGGTATCTATAGATGCTATTCTATTTTTAGCAATGTATATAAAAGTCAAGCTCAACTATTTATATCTTAACGATATTAGAAACGGATATTTTATTTTTTAGACTATATTTAAAAATAAACAAGGTTACAAAGACAGTTTGTGTGGAAACACAAACTTAAAATCGGCCCCCTAAGTGGTCCTCCCAGGCAGGCTTCAATATTTTCAGAAAGAACATCCAAATGAAATTATATCAAAGACAAATGAGAGATAAGAATGGAGAAGGAAGGTTGACAGATCGTGTGTAGTGCCCCAACGGTGCAGCGGATCAAGGGATAGGTGCAAGTGAATGCAAAGTTAGATGTGAACCTGGCCTAACTAGTTCCCCTTTCAGACCTTGTGGTCTATAGGGCAGATGATGTAAAGTTCATCTGTTTTTGTGGCCTAAGGTTAACGAGGGTGTCATGTAGCCAGCACAACGACCAACCGCCTTTACTTTTCCCCAGCTAATGTCAGGTACCCATTAGAGCTGGGTAGACTCAGAGGCGCCCAGGGATTCCGAAGTTGAATATCCCAGTCTTCACCAGGATTCGAGCCCGGAACCCTCGGTTCTGAAGACAAGTGCTTTACCAATCTCCTGCCGCGCCTCTCCATGCCTAACTGAAATCTTATAAATAATGTAATTGTTTTGAAAACGCTTCGCAGATCTCCCATAGAAAATATGTTCAAGAAAATAATGTTTATAAGATTACTATTCGTTTTAAGTTAGGTCTAACTTATAATGCATACTAATTAGCTGCTTTTTCTCTTTAAAAAAACTGCTTGCATAACTGATTTTAAAAATTAGATTTTTCGATTTCAGGAAAAAAAAAGTAGCCGTTGCATCAGAACTTTGAATGGTCTAAAATATTGTGAAGTCGGATTTTCAATATCTTTTCTAGTTTACGAGATCTAAACGGGACGGACGGACAGACGGACAGACATTTCACACAAAACTAATAGCGTCTTTTCCCCTTTCGGGAGCCGCTAATAAATGAAATCAAGGTGTAAGTCTACCTAATTAATGTACCGATAGCCTATTAGATCTAGTATGCTTTTTTGCAGACGATATTTATGAGCCTAGCATAGATCTAATATATGATGCTACTTAAACCCATCTTAATAAAGTACTATTAATCTGGGTATATTTAGAACTAGAATATAGATCTAGGCATTTTCCTTAAAGGAAATAGATCTAAAGTGTTTGCAGACAAATAAAATGCCGTAATCTAAAGTAATACTATATCTGGCGCTATAATTAGAAAATAGTATATATTTCTAGTGAATTATAGTGCTTGTCTATAAGTTTTTCTAATCTAGATCTATTATTAGTTTGATTATTACTACGTTTATATATTACGACAGTGTAGAATTGGCATCTTGATTGATTGTGAACACTGTAGATCTACATAACTATTTCTCCCACACTCCTTAAAGTTAATAAAATTTAAAAAATCATTTGGCGTTATTTTTCACATAAAACAAACATGACAACTCGTCGTCTTTGGTAAGACTCTTCTAACACTTCTGGAATTAGTGAGTAGCATTAACGGATCACCTAAGAACAGCATGGAAACCTCCCAGACAGTGGCGTCACTCTTGTCTGTGTCAATTGGTACGGTAGTTCATGGTGTCATCCCTTCCACATCAACTTTTTTCAAATATGTTCCAATAAACACTATTGCTAGTTAGTTCTTTTTGTTGAACAAAATAGTGAGTTTATTTCCGCTTTTAATGATTTTTACACAAATATAAAATGAGTGTCAATTCTATAATTAAATCTTACTTTTTATGACGTTTATTCAATTGTTATTGCAAATTTTACAATGATATTTAATTAAAATTAGAAACAGACTTAACATCACTTGAACAGGTTTCCTTTGTTATACTTTGAGACAGAAATGGTATAACGCTGTGCTGTGTCATCTAGACGTGTCTAGGCATATTTGGGCAGACATCTAGAGATTTTATTATTTCCTTTTCCTATGTGTCTGCTTTTGCAAAGATATATTTTTCAAACTTGGTTGTCACCCCCAAAGTGGTGTCACCCGGTGCGGACTGCACTCCTCGCCCCCCCCCCCCCCTAGTGACGCTACTGCTCACAGATACATACCTCTCCCCAACAATGTCGATTAATATATTGGAGTAGACGGACTAGGAAATAAAAAAAAAATTAACCCGCACAACTGAACAGGTTTCCCATGCGAACAGCATAGTGTATTATTACCCACTAGTAGGCTTACTAATCCTAATCATGATCGCTCTATCTACTTTATAGGTCTAGACTAGATCTAGATTTCTTGACTAGTTCTAGATATAATAGTCAATTGTGTTCAAGAAGCTGTACATTGACGTGGTACAAAATGTGTACGTGTTTTATGCTGACAGCATCCAAGAGAGAGAGAGAGAGAGAGAGAGAGAGAGAGAGAGAGAGAGAAAGAGAGAGAGAGAGAGAGAGAGAGAGCAAAATGTATTAAACTACATGATGCTCTAACAGTAATACGATTTAGATATTTTCATGTCCTGCTAGTAAAGGTAATAACACAAATTACTTTGTGTTCCTCAAAAGAACCCATGGAAGCTGTTGCACTTAGGTGAAATGAGTAACATTTGATACTATTGCTCTGCCGAGTGTCGAGTACAAAATTGAAAGCGCAATCAAAGTTGTGTCCAATATATTAGGAAAGTGAGTAGCGAGATCTACATCAAGTTGTGGGTCCACAGGAGAAAATGTAGGATAAAGTAAGTCATTTAAGAAATAACTTCGAGGGTGTACAAAAATTTGGCTTCTGAAGTACCTCGATCTTGAGGTGTTGATGCAGCTAACCACTCCAAGCGATAGTGGAAACTTAAAAGACAATTTAAAAGCTTACGGTGAAGAGAAAATTGATGATATAGATAAGACTTTCAAAATCAACGTATTTTACCAAACCATCAATGTCATAGTTTATCAATCACCTGAAAGATTTTATGGACTTTTAAGAAATCGTCAATTTGTTTCAATCGTTGATTCCCAGTTTCATTTCAAGTATACAGAGTTACTGAGTCATGACGTAATGACTTTATCTAAAAAGGTCTGTAGCATTTTACGTCTCGAGAGACGATCCTTTCCCTTTGCAACTTCTGCGGTCACAGGTCTGCATCTCTAATCACCAGGCGCCATGACACTTTTGGTATTGAAATATCTTTTGGTGAATGTACCGATACGTACAGACTACTCCATTGTTTCATGGCACAAACTAAATTTGTTTTATTTTAGTGGGGGCCATCAACACATTCTTGAACACTTTCTTTGAGACCAGGGGCGTAACTAGGGATTTGGGGGCCCGGGGGGATTGACCTCTTTGGAGGCCCCTTGCATTTTGACATTCGACATATGACATGAGATAATGTACGCAAAAATATATAAGTTCCAAATCAAATTGGTTCAGTATATAAGTAAACGTAACAAAAAGTAATCATCAAGACTCTTTTAATGAATAATACTGTTGTTTATTAGTTAAATAATGCACAAGTGACAACTCTCAATTGATATCGCTTCACGTCGTGCATTCTGTGCAGCAAAGAAATCTATAACATCAACTACATCGATACTTTCTAGTATTTGTGACTTCAGTGACATTAAAACTATGATAAGCCTTTCTTGCGTCATTGTGCTCCTGAGATACTTTTTGATGAGCTTGAGCTTTGAGAATGATCTCTCACATGACGTAATGGAAGTGGCCTCAGTTAGCGGTATTCGGAGGAGGTTGCAAAGTCTGAGCACACGTAATTCCCATATGAAGCCTGTTTCCTCAATATGTCTATTGGTGATTGTATTACTGTTTGTTGATGAAAAGTGCTCGTGCATCAATGACATCATTGAAAAAGCGATTTTCCATTTATTTCATCATACAAACAGGAAAAGTAGCACAGTTTGTCACAAGCGTGTCTTCTAACAGGTGTCTTGGTTCAAGAAGAAACCCAAAGGTATCCATTTTCTTTCCAGCCTTTGGAATCTGCCCTTCATCTCCATATGAAATCTGTCCAGCACTTCTGTCGCAACACGTTTGAATTGCAGTTGTATTGACAGTCCTACATTAGAACTCAACTTCCCATCAAGTCTTTTCTTTCATATGGTTGTTTTGATTACAGGGAATCCATAGTATTCACTACCTTCTTTTGCTTTTTCGATGGATTGGGTTTTTGTCAGTTTCTCATCATTTTGCAGAAAGCATGAAAGGGTACTAATTTCTTTAGCAGATTCCCGTATATGCAGTCCAGACTTTTGTAGTTTCTTCCGAACTATATTAATTGGGCACAGGAGCTTTGACCAGAATTCAAGATAGGCAAAAAATTCGTAATTTTCCACTGCATGAAGAAGATTCTGTGCTAATATTATATGGCATTACGTCATTGTTAGTTGTTTATGTTTTGTGCGAAAGCAAAAGGATTCAGAGTATACAAAAGTGGGAAAGATCCATATCTCGTTATGCTCGAGTATAGAAATACTCCGATAAGTGGACTGCCGTATTCACCATCACAACTGCTGACGAGTAGAAGACTCAGGGAATCATTCCAACTGATCACAAACTATTGAGACCATTGGTAGCTGAAAATGCAGAGACATTACTCAACGAACGACAGATGAAAAGCTAAGTGAAATACGATGCAAAAGCAAGACTACCTAAAGATTATTCTGTCGGAGAGTTCGTCTAGGTCAAACATGGCAGAAAGCAGTTGTCATAAAAAAAAAATTCAGCACCCAGATCTTACATCATTAAGACAAACAATGGAATAACATACAGAAGAAATCAACGCTTTTTAAAAAAGAGTTTCGATGAAGACATCTCTGGGTACTATGATACCGATGAAGACAATGAACTGCAAACTTTTGCTACAAACGAAACAGACAGTTATAGACCAACGTCTAGATAACTTGTTCAGTCAAGACAATCAGAAGTGGACGAATTGTTAAAGTTCCTAGTAGACAGTGCCGGTCGCAGTGGGCGCCGCGCTTTCATAGGTCCCGCGCTAATTCCAAGTGTACATTATTAAATTAAACAATTATAACGTATATAAAATAACAGGGTTTTCGCGACCTCCTGATTTTTCAGGGCCTCCAGGAAATCTCATGAAAAGGGAAAATATACGATAAAGTCCTGAACTTTTTTTGAATTTATTCAAATCTCCTAAAGAATAGACGAAATTGACGTTTTGCTGTGCCAATAAATAAGAAGTGGCATTGCGAGCTTTCATTTGATAAAAATGTATTGCAAAGACGAAAGTAGGCCTATTTTCTAATTCAAAAAATAATAATTTTGACATTATGCTTATCCCTACCCAGACTAGGCCCCGCGCGATCCGTTTCGCATAGGGCCCCGCAAATGCTAGGGCCGGCCCTGCTAGTAGATATCACTATTAAGAACTTTAAAAGGAAGGGTGTGATAATAACTTCAATAGGAAGGATGTATTAATATTATATTATATTACGTCATTATTTTTTGTTTATGTTTTGTGCGAAAGCAAAAGGATTAGATCATTAGATGTAAATAAAAAGAGAGTTTCCATTGGATTGAGGAAAGATGAATGGAGGGGTAATAACTCGAGTGTGAAGTTTAATTCTGAAATTATAGACGCCAAACCCGAATAATGGACAATTTTAACATTGTTAAGAATAACTTTTAGTTATACTCGATTCTGTAAATTCTGCTTCAAGATTAATTAGTGTAGCCATATAATACTCGCCATTTAGATCTATTATTAGTAAAGGTAACAAGATACCTGGAATTCGCTGTATATCATGCAGTTTTATTCGTGGCAACAAAGTTTAAAATAGAAGATATATTCCATTTCTAAAAATTGATCTCTGCGGCAAAAATATTTTTAAAATATCTAGGTATAGTCTTTGGGATAAATTTAATCCATAAATGTTGATAAAAAAAGACACCCGTTGACACTATTTGTCAATCAAATATATTAATTTATGTATTTACAAATAAATTTCGGACACCCATTTGGGGGCCCCCACCTAGGGGGATTTTAAAATTCTCCCCCCCCCCATCCCCCCCCCCCTTAGTTACGCCACTGTTTGAGACCTCGCAATCTAGAGAGCAGATGATGTAAAGGTCATCTGTCATTTGGCAAGCACAACGACCTAGTGCATTTACTTTTCCCCAACAAATGTAAGAGTCATACAGCTTTTATGTATTTAACTTTGGTGAATAGCAATTGTTCTTGATTTTCTGGCAATGGATTTTTTATCCCCTTTAATGTTGCACAAGTATTGTCAAATACTGTAAGTTAACTAGGCAAAGGCAAAGAGAAGTAATTATTAAAAGTCTTTGAAAATTATTTTTTTTTTGGATTATATACCTTTGTATTGGTCTGGACTAAATTCATAAATGAAACAATTAGAGAAATTTGAATTATTCATTATTTAAAAAATGTACTTCTTTCATCTAAGAAATGTCAATGTAGACTATCTCAATATTGGTAAATTAATTTCCATTATATACTTTGTATATTTACAAATTGTACACATACAAAAAAGTCATTAGAAAAAGCAATATGTTAGTTACCATAAATATAAAAAAATTAGTGTACGTTAACCCAATTGAAAATTTCAAAGAAATATATTGCAATATATTCATGAAATCGATAGTCTTTAAAAAAATGTTTATTACAAAAATCTCTACTAGCCACCTAACTGGTAAGATTTACAAGCAACTTTTACTAGTAAGGAGTCTAAGGAGGAGCAGTGGTTGAGCGGTAAAGCGTTTGGCTTCTGAACCGGGAGTCCCGAGTTCGAATCCTGTGAAGACTGTGATTTTTAATTTTGGTATCCTTTGGCGCCTCTGAGTCCACCCAGCTCTAATATGTGCCTAACAATAGTTGGGGAAAAGTAAAGGCGAGTTGGTCGTTGTGCTGGCCACATGACACTCTCGTTAACCATATGCTACAGAGTCAGATGACCTTTACATCATAAACCGCATGGTCTGAAAGGGGAACTTTACTTTTTTTTTTACTTTTTTACTAGTAAGACTTACAAGCCATTTTTTTTCTAGTAAGATTTACAAGCCAATTTTTCTAGTAAGATTTACAAGCCACTTTTACTAGTAAGATTTACAAGCCAGTTTTATTAGTAAGATTTACAAGCCACTTTTTCTAGTAAGAATTACAAGCCACTTTTACTAGCAATATTCCCAAGACACTTTTACTTTCAACATCTACACGCCACTTTTGAAAGGTTCATCTACACAAGCACCCATTCAAGCAGTATCAACTGAACCTTTGCCTGCAAATATTTGACTTTCAAAATTTTGAGAAACTCTGAAAAGAAAAGTAAAAGAGGAAGAGAGAGAGAGAGAGAGGAGAGAGAGAGGAGAGTGAGAAGAGAGAGGAGAGAGAGAGGAGAAAGAGAGAGGATAGAGAGAGAGAGGAGAGAGAGAGATCGTACCGCGAAGTTCTGATCGCTAGAGAAGGCATGGCTTAATATAGCAATAAAATGAAAAGGAGGAAGAGATCCTTTAAAACGAATCTTGGGTCCTAGCTATGTCAGGTTTTGGGTCTCGCTAGGCACGCTGAGAAGTAGTTCCCCTTGTTGATTGTCGTCTTACCTGTTCCCCCCCCCCCACCCTTCTTGTGTATGTGGGGTGTTGACATGTGGTGTGGATCAGTTCTTTAGATTTTCAGTTTGCGGTGAAATAATTGTCAAGAGAAGTATTTGAATTTATTAGTGAGGGAATATTTGATACAGATAGTACATGAGGTAAACACTTATTATATTTGTATATTAGTACACTAGAGTGTCTATATGTCTACCTGTCTGTCTTTCTGCCTGTCTGTCTGTCTGTCTGTCTATCTATCTATCTATCTATCTATCTATCTATCTATCTATCTATCTATCTATCTATCTATCTGTCTGTCTGTCTGTCTGTCTGTCTGTCTATCTATCTATCTATCTATATATATATATATATTCAGAGTTATAATTTATTGAAATTTAGTTTGAAGTGAATACTAAACACTTAACACAAATATTTCATTTATAAATATTTAACTTTCGCATAGATTTAAAATAAATGTAAACACTTAGATTTATTTGTTTCATATTTAATAGGGTTAGATCGTATAGGCTAGGCAGTCAGTTTTAAATCCGAATTGCGCAACATGTTCCTGGACATCTTTTTATTTCTTTAACTCTGTAATGAAGACCTCCAGACTAAAGTTGATTTTAACTTTTATTACACTTTGAAAAAATGTAACGTTCCCCCAGTGAGGCCAACTATCTAGTAATTCTTTTCCCAAAGATATACATAAACTGTCAAATTTCAAGAAAAATTGTTAGAGCCATTTTCGAGAACTGTTTCCATCCAACCAGCTTTTTAATTATCATTTTTTGAACCAGAGAAGACTTTGAAAGCTGTAGAATGAGGCGAAAGATAGAGATTTGAACGCCTCTCAGTACAACAGTGGTCAGAGGATTGTTGTGTGTTTGTCGTGGCCTGGTTGAAATCTCATTATTGCACATTCATTTGCAAATCATTTAGATTCGGTTGTGCTTCAGAGTATATCACAACACAAATTTGATAGTCAATTGATCCCACCAGTTCAATTCATCTGAGTGTATGTGTGTGTTTGTATCTGTGTGTGTGTGTTGTGGAGGAATTATTCAAGTCAAAGAAAGAGATAATGTCGTAGCATCGTAGCTATCTATAAGCAGAGTCAGGTCTATCTTAAAAGTATTGAAACTCTTCTGAATGAGATTTATGGGGAGTCGTTTTCATTGACAATTCTAAGACCCCACCAGACTAAGTTCAGTTAACTAAGTTAATCTAATAGTGTATGTGTAAGTCCAACTATCTCAAGCTATCTGTTAACTTGTGATCAAACATTTTTGAAAATCTATTTTTTTTATCACTTTGTCCTTTTCATCTAGTACTCAATGTTAAAAATACAATCAATAATATCGACTTCAGAGTTTCTCTCTGTCCCCTAGTTAGAGAAGTCATACTGTCTATCTTGAGTTATTAATCAATAGAACAATCGCTTGTAAACGACTGCGAAAAGTCACGAAGGTACGTTAGTAATGAAATTAAAGATCGATTTTATGTCTATGCATTGAAATAAAACTGCAGGTAAGTGAAGTACATCTGTTCCATAAGCACAAGTGGTTAAATAGTGTTAGGTCTAACTGTCCTACAGTGGCTTTCCTCTTAAGAGATGTGAGACATTTTTCATTAGAAATGTGAGACTTTCTTCATAAGAGATATGAGACTTTCCTCATAAGAGATGTGAGACTTTCCTCATAAGAGATGAAAGACTTTCCTCATAAGAGATGTGAGACTTTCCTCATAAGAGATGTGAGACTTTCCTCATAAGAGATGTGAGACTTTCCTCATAAGAGATGTGAGACTTTCCTCATAAGAGATGTGAGACTTTCCTCATAAGAGATGTGAGACATTCCTCATAAGAGATGTGAGACTTTCCTCATAAGAGATGTGAGACTTTCCTCATAAGAGATGTGAGACTTTCCTCATAAGAGATGTGAGACTTTCCTCATAAGAGATGTGAGACTTTCCTCATAAGAGATGTGAGACTTTCCTCATAAGAGATGTGAGACTTTCCTCATAAGAGATGTGAGACTTTCCTCATAAGAGATGTGAGACATTCCTCATAAGAGATGTGAGACTTTCCTCATAAGAGATGTAAGACTTTCCTCATAAGAGATGTGAGACTTTCCTCATAAGAGATGTGAGACTTTCCTCATAAGAGATGTGAGACTTTCCTCATAAGAGATGTGAGACTTTCCTCATAAGAGATGTGAGACTTTCCTCATAAGAGATGTGAGACTTTCCTCATAAGAGATGTACACATTGAACAGCTTGTACAATTTACGAAGAAATAAATGAAGATACGTTTTTCTTGAAGCTCTGTGGACAATGTCATGTCATTCTTGTAATCCAAGCCTTCACTTCTCTACTTCCATTAGCTCTCCATATGCTTCTTACTTTTCAACCAACCCTCCCTCGTCAGCCACCACTGCCTTGTCAAGCAACACTCACTCTTCAACCACCACTGCCTTGTCAAGCAACCCTAACTCTTCAACCACCACTGCCTTGTCAACCAACAGTCACTCTTCAACCACCACTGCCTTGTCAAGCAACACTCACTCTTCAACCACCACTGCCTTGTCAAGCAACACTTACTCTTCAACCACCACTGCCTTGTCAACCAACACTCACTCTTCAACCACCACTGCCTTGTCAACCAACCCTCACTCTTCAACAACCACTGCCTTGTCAAGCAACACTCACTCTTCAACCACCACTGCCTTGTCAAGCAACACTCACTCTTCAACCACCACTGCCTTGTCAACCAGCCCTCACTCTTCAACCACCACTGCCTTGTCAACCAACACTCACTCTTCAACCACCACTGCCTTGTCAACCAGCCCTAACTCTTCAGCCACCACTGCCTTGTAAACCAACACTCACTCTTCAACCACCACTGCCTTGTCAACCAACACTCACTCTTCAACCACCACTGCCTTGTCAACCAACACTCACTCTTCAACCACCACTGCCTTGTCAACCAACACTCACTCTTCAACCACCACTGCCTTGTCAACTAACACTCACTCTTCAACCACCACTGCCTTGTCAACCAGCCCTCACTCTTCAACCACCACTGCCTTTCAACCAACCCTCACTCTTCAACCACCACTGCCTTGTCAACCAACCCTCACTCTTCAACCACCACTGCCTTTCAACCAACACTCACTCTTCAGCCACAACTGCCTTGTCAACCAGCCCTCACTCTTCAACCACCACTGCCTTTCAACCAACCCTCACTCTTCAACCAAAACTGCCTTGTCAACCAACACTCACTCTTCAACCACCACTGCCTTGTCAAGCAACACTCACTCTTCAACCACCACTGCCTTGTCAACCAACCCTCACTCTTAAACCACCACTGCCTTTCAACCAACCCTCACTCTTCAACTACCACTGCCTTGTCAACCAACCCTCACTCTTCAACCACCACTGCCTTGTCAACCAACCCTCACTCTTCAACCACCACTGCCTTGTCAAGCAACACTCACTCTTCAACCACCACTGCCTTGTCAACCAACCCTCACTCTTCAACCACCACTGCCTTGTCAACCAACCCTCACTCTTCAACCACCACTGCCTTGTCAATCAACCCTCACTCTTCAACCACCACTGCCTTGTCAACCAACCCTAACTCTTCAACCACCACTGCCTTGTCAACCAACCCTCACTCTTCAACCACCACTGCCTTGTCAAGCAACACTCACTCTTCAACCACCACTGCCTTGTCAACCAACCCTCACTCTTCAACCACCACTGCCTTGTCAACCAACCCTCACTCTTCAACCACCACTGCCTTGTCAACCAACTCTCACTCTTCAACCACCACTGCCTTGTCAACCAACCCTCACTCTTCAACCAGCACTGCCTTGTCAAGCAACACTCACTCTTCAACCACCACTGCCTTGTCAACCAACCCTCACTCTTCAACCACCACTGCCTTGTCAAGCAACACTCACTCTTCAACCACCACTGCCTTGTCAACCAACCCTCACTCTTTAACCACCACTGCCTTGTCAACCAACCCTCACCCTTCAGCCACCACTGCCTTGTCATCCAACCCTCACTCTTCAACCACCACTGCCTTGTCAACCAACCCTAACTCTTCAACCACCACTGCCTTGTCAACCAACCCTCACTCTTCAACCACCACTGCCTTGTCAAGCAACACTCACTCTTCAACCACCACTGCCTTGTCAACCAACCCTCACTCTTCAACCACCACTGCCTTGTCAACCAACCCTCACTCTTCAACCACCACTGCCTTGTCAACCAACTCTCACTCTTCAACCACCACTGCCTTGTCAACCAACCCTCACTCTTCAACCAGCACTGCCTTGTCAAGCAACACTCACTCTTCAACCACCACTGCCTTGTCAACCAACCCTCACTCTTCAACCACCACTGCCTTGTCAAGCAACACTCACTCTTCAACCACCACTGCCTTGTCAACCAACCCTCACTCTTTAACCACCACTGCCTTGTCAACCAACCCTCACCCTTCAGCCACCACTGCCTTGTCAACCAACCCTCACTCTTCAACCACCACTGCCTTGTCAACCAACCCTTACTCTTCAACCACCACTGCCTTGTCATCCAACCCTCACTCTTCAACCACCACTGCCTTGTCAAGCAACACTCACTCTTCAACCACCACTGCCTTGTCAACCAACCCTCACTCTTCAACCACCACTGCCTGCCTTGTCAAGCAACACTCACTCTTCAACCACCACTGCCTTGTCAACCAACCCTCACTCTTTAACCACCACTGCCTTGTCAACCAACCCTCACCCTTCAGCCACCACTGCCTTGTCAACCAACCCTCACTCTTCAACCACCACTGCCTTGTCAACCAACCCTCACTCTTCAACCACCACTGCCTTGTCAACCAACCCTCACTCTCCAACAAACCTTTACTCTCCAACACACCATCTTTCTTAAACCAAACCTCATTCTTCAACCAACCATCTTTCTTAAACCAACCCTAACTCTTTAACCAACCCTCACTGTCAAAAAAAAACCCTCACACTCCAACCAACCATCTTTCTCCAACCAACCCTCACTCTCCAAACAACCCTCACTCTCCAAAAATAACTCACTCTCCAACCAACCCTCACTCCCCAAACAACCCTCACTCCCCAACCAACCCTCATTCTCCAACTAACCCTCCCCCTACTTAAATCTTTCCACCTAGTTTCATGAGCATCGATCTCATTGTGCACAGGTTGTATAGCACCACTAGTAGGAGTTGATTCTATTACTTAGAATTGATTAAAATGTTTCTATGTCTTTTTAGAAGAAACTAATACCAATAAAGTCAAGCATTTAGAAAACTGTCTTGCGTCAAGGCATATCTAACATACATTCATTCGTGCCTGACGGAATCGTAGTTTCAGAAATGTTCATAAGATGAATTCTGATCGATTAACAGCAACATTTTGGTGTAACCGAATTCTTTATCCATTTAATAATGTGTGTACATTCTGCAAGACTGTAGCACTACGTACTTATTAGTTAGTTGACGGCAGTGATCTTTCAACATTGTTTATTTGTTCTACTTAGTTTTAAATCTCTATCAATATGCCTCCGTTCACTAGCGGATCCAGAACTTTGGAGTGGGGGGGGGCGATTTTTTTCCAAACCCTAACCCTAACGCCCAGTAAACCCTAACCCTATGCATAAACCTGTGTACAGAACACACACACACACATACATATATATATATATATATACATGGGCGTAGCCAGGGGGGGGGGTTCTTGGGGTTCAAACCCCCCCCGAAATGAAATCCCCCCCTGCGGGGGGGGGGGGGACGGAATTAAGTGACTGATTTTTGCTTTCATTTTGTTTATTTTAGGTGAGATTTTAATACTAAATCATCACTTACCACAGCACAGCCGAGGCAGTTTTGAGTTAAAAACCCTCTACCAGGGGGTTTTGAGTTTAAATTTCCCTACCAGGGGGTTTTGAGATTTTAAAAAACACTATCAGGGGGTTTTGAGATACAAATCCCTCTACCAGGGGGCTTTGAGTTTAAAACCCCCTACAGGGGGTTTTGAATTTTAAACCCCCTACCAGAGGTTTTTGCAGTTAAATCCCCCTCTTCTATAAAACAAAACACAAAAATGCAAACAACAATCCCGAAATTCCAACAGCACAGTTGAGGAAGATTTTGATTTAAAAAACCCATCCAAAATTTACGATAACCCCATCTTCAATATAAAAAAAGCAAATTACACACTAAAAATTCTATGAGCGTAGCCAAAGGGGGTTTGAGTTTAACCCCCCTCCCCCTTCCAGTTGGGGTTTGAAGCTAAAAAGTACCTCTTCAATATAAAAAAAAAGCAAATTACACACTATAAAATCTATGAGCGTAGCCAAAGGGGTTTTGAGTTTAACCCCACTCCCCCTTCCAGTTGGGGTTTGAAGCTAAAAAGTACCTCTTCGATATAAAAAAAAAGCAAATTACACACTATAAAATCTATGAGCGTAGCCAAAGGGGTTTTGAGTTTAAATCCCCCTCCTCCAGATGGCTTTTTCTTTAAAGTTTAAAACCCCTCCAGATGGTTTTGAGTTTAAAATTCTCCTACAGAGCGTTTAGAGTTGAAAACCTCTCTCTTCAATATTATTTTAAAGCAAACTACAGTCACCAAATTCTATGATCGTAGCTAAATGGGGTTTTGAATTAAAAACAAAACAAAAAAAACCCCAGAGATTTTTTAGTTTAAAACCCCTCAACAGATGATTTGACGAAAAAACTTTCCTTTTCGATATAAAATCTAAAGCGAAATACAGGCATTTAATTCCAAGAGCGTAGTCAAGAAAGGTTACACATTTCTACCAATGGCTTGGGCTCCATTAATTAAGTGTGAATAGTCTTCTGCCGAAATTGAAAATCATTAAATGTGTCTCAACAAAGATGGCTACGACAGATTTTAGGAGTCAGTCATAGAGATCGGGTCTAAATCAAAGAAATCATATGCCGAACTGGGAGTCGAATCCTTAGTAAGGTTGTGACAGAGCGTCGCATGAGGTTTTGCGGGACATGTTTTCCGACAAAATGAATTACACAAAATAAGAGTTGCGGAAACAGCTTGCCGGAAAATGCGCCCAACGGCGCGAGAGGGTCTAAGTCAGTAAGAATAGCACATTAGGTTTTTGAAATAAAACTTTTTAATAGCAAGATAATGCACTGTAGATACCTCAGAATATGCATTTTGTTGGCTTTCAATACCAGAAATAGTGCTCGGCGGCGGGGATTCGCCCCGCGCTAGGGGAGCGCTGCGAACTCCCCCAGACCCCCTTGCTAGCAAGGGCGGGGAGTCTACAGTAAACAATAAACGTCTTCCGAAAAGGTCAGAATGTAATAAAGATTAATTATGTACACACACACACACACACACACACACATATATATATATATAATTTTTTTCCGCGGGGGGGGGGGGTATGTGGGGGGGGACAAAACCCTCCCCGAAAAAAAAAAAATGGCTACGCCCATGTATATATATATATATATATATATATATATGAGAATTTTAAAAAGCAGCATTTCTCAACCTTCGGCGAAAAAGTGGGGCAACGCTATAAGGTTCCCTAGTGGGGTTTGGGGCAAAGCCCCGACGACAAAAGCGTTTTCTTGCATTCTTCACTGCAGAAACGCATTCTCCTGACATCTACAGCTCATCATTCATCAATAAAGTTCGGGGCGAAGCCCCGACGACAAAAGCGTTTTCTTGCATTCTACACTGCAGAAACGCATTCTCCTGACATCTAAGGCTTATTATACATCAATGAAGTTCGGTGCGAAGCCCCGACGACAAAAGCGTTTTCTTGCATTCTTCACTTCAGAAACGCATTCTCCTGACATCTAAGGCTTATTATACATCAATGAAGTTCGGTGCGAAGCCCCGACGACAAAAGCGTTTTCTTGCATTCTTCACTTCAGAAACGCATTCTCCTGACATCTACAGCTTATCATTCATTAATGAAGTTCGGGGCGAAGTCCCGACGACAAAAGCATTTTCTTCTATTCTTCACTACAGAAACGCATTCTCCTGACATCTACGCTTATTATTCATCAATGGAGTTCGGGGCGAAGCCCCGACGACAAAAGCGTTTTCTTGCATTCTTCACTGCAGAAACGCATTCTCCTGACATCCACAGCTCATTATTCTTCAATGGAGTTCGGGGCGAAGCTCCGACGCCAAAAGCGTTTTCTGGCATTTTTCACTGCAGAAACGCATTCTCCTGACCTAAAGCTCATTATTCATACTATTAAAAAAAAGGACTTTTTGAATAATATTGTACTTGATAGATATTCTAGTATGAATTTATAGGCCCCTAATACATTGCAAATAAAACCGATTTGTTCCTTGAAAAGATAAGATACCCCACATATTTAGATTTTGGCTTTGAGGATCGACGCCGAAAAAAAATTATTCGATAAATAATATTCAATAACATTGTAGTATAAGTTGTGAGTTATAGTCCCAAATTTATTTAACTAGAAAAATATCCGATTGAGTAAAGGTTGGGAAAAGGCGACTATAAATCTATTTTTTCCGGTTTAGAACTCACCTCAATCATGATTCTTATACTGAAAAATTTCGTTTGAATTCTAGCTTTTCCAATGCAAAGTCTTTCTTAAAATAATTATGATAAATTCATGTGAAATTACATAAATGGGAGGGGCGGTAGAATGAAAACGATTAATCCTCGCTCCTTTAATAATTTCTGCTAAAGATTGCATTTGGCATTAAAAATAAAAAAAAAAAAGTAGGGCGACTCGATATAAGAATTTAATTTATAGTATATATAAATTATATTAGTGGCAGATTTTTTACATTTTGTAATTTCTAAGCTATAATACTAAAAGAAAAGTATTGGTTTGTCTGATGGGGGAAATGCAATTGCATATATCGCCCTTCCCACCTGGTGCAACCTTTTTTCATTTAAATTTACTAATGATAAAATTTGAGATTGGAGTATGGTACGACATAATATACAATGGGTTCACATATCAATACGTAGTTTATATTATATAGATATTCAACTAATTTTGTTCACAAACTATGATTCTCCATAAAAATAGGACCGCCCCCCCCCCCACTCAGAGGGCTAGAGTGGGAAGGGCAATACATGCAATCGCCTTCCCCCAACCCCACCGAATCGACCAAGATACCAGAAAGGGAGCGACATAATATAAAATTTATAGATTAATTCAACTAATTTTGTTCACAAACTATGATTTCTCCATAAAAGTAGGACCGCCCCCCCCCCACTCAAATGGTTTAGGTGGGAAGGGCAGTAGAGGTATTCACCCCCAAACGGTAAACAGGGAACGACATAATATAAAGATCGGTTAAAATATCAATAACAAGTGTTAATCAAATAGATATTTAATTGATTATGTTATCAAGCTGTGATTTCTACAAATAAATTGGACCGCCCCCCCCCACTCGAAAGTGTATGGGGGGGGGGGGCGGGAATGATACCATTGCCCCCTCCCGACCCCACCAAATCGGTCAACATACTAGAGGAGGGGGCGAAAAAATAAAAAAAATAGGTTGAAATATAAATAATTAGTATATATTATTAACATAAGTAATAAATTTGTATACCAATTGTGTGAATTCTATACTAAAATTCGTCCGCCCCCCCCCCCGAACGGCCGAGTGGGGGGGGGCGATCGCCCCTACCGCCCCCCCCCCGATCCGCCAGTGCCTCCGTTCTATTTAATTGGATCAGTCGACATATCGCTTTCTCTTCTTTTTCTCTTTTACTTTATTTTATTGCCTTTAGAACGTATAGGGTTTCTTAAAAATCAAAGCGTTAACAAATGAAAGATTATTTTGATTAACTTTTTGTGTAAAAATCCAGTATAAATGATATCATCATCATCATCATCATCCTACTCCATTAGAGTGAGGGCTCGAGAGGCTCAAATCCTCTCTTGCAAAAGCCCTGTACAGAAACCCTGCTGTCTTGCATAGTGCATACATGTCGCCACACAGGTCGAGAATTTTTCGTTTCCCAGACTTGTCGAGACGGAGATCAGCAAGTCTGGGGCAGTCAAACAGAATATGAGGCACGGTTTCCTCTTCTGCCCCGCAGCGGGGGCACCGTGAATCGAAATTTGGCAACAGCCGTGAGAAATATGAGCCAACAGGACAATGGCCTGTCCTGCACTGTGCTATAATAGCTTGCTCAGGCCTGGACAGCCTCCACCACGGGGAAGTGCGGTCAAGGCGCCTCATGCGCTCCCAGACTCCACGGGCTTTTTGGGACTTGTCCCAGCGGCCAGCACTCAAACCACTTTTCCATTTCTGTTTATTCTAATTATAGCCAGGGCATCATGAAAACTTACAGCCTGTTCAGTGGGTGGAATTTGCCCTCCCTGGTGGGCCAAGGAGTCTGCAACAGTGTTGCCAGTCACACCTATGTGACTCGGTACCCACTGCATTATTACAGGGGTGCCATAGCGTTGTTTTATGTTGTGATGACAGTGTCGATATTAGGGGGCCATGGTCCAGGGCTTTGCAAAGCCTGTAGTACAGATCTAGAGTCAGTGACCACAACAATCTATGTTGCCCTCAAATGTTCCACGCCGAGTTGAGAGTCAATGACTTTTAAGGCTTCACAGACTGCCATGGTCTCCGCATCGAAACTGCAAACACTACCACATAGTCCAAAGATTCTGACTGCGTGAGAGCCAAGAAAGTCGATGTAGGCTCCATAGCCTGCTCTTCCAGAATCATCAGTGTATGCAAAACTAGCACTGGGCTTGAAGGTACTAATGTCTCCAAAGCTAGAATTGGAAGGTCGTTAGTATAAATGATATAAATATAGAACAAAATGAAAAATAGGCAAGGGCGAGAACTGGTCCTCCTATTCTTTCCCAAACTTATTATCGAAAGACGTCTGCTCAAGTGTCAATAATAGCCTCGTTTTCATTACCACATTCTCTAATCTTTTTTCTTCTTCATTCATCACTCATTCTCATCATTCCACATTCACACTATGATGCGTATGTATAAGATGTCTTATGCAAAGTTGCAGTCCGGAGTATGTACTTCTGGGAGAGAAGTAACAAGTTCAAACATTGTACCAGATATACAAGCGTACAGAATAAGGTGATATGAGCTTTGTATAAAGTGAACCAAAAGTTACGTGGGAATTTGTTTTTCTTTCACATTTGTTAAAAATAAATAAGTGCAAACTCCGATTATTAAAAATATCTATTTAAAAAATCTATCAAATTAGTAATCACTAAATGGAAAATTGGCACTTATATAAATAAATGTGCCAATAAACCATAGGTCTGAAAGGGGAACTTTACTTTTGTTACTTTATATATATATATATATATATATATATACGTTCGTGTCATATATTCGTTCGTGTCCATGTTGGGGAGGGGAGTAGTGACACTAAACTATAAGTCTGACTAGTCTACTGCTTAGCAGGTAAATCAAAAATCGAAATCAATACTGTGGATCAAAATTTAAAAAAAAAATCTAAATTATTTTATGACTAAATGTGGAACTAAATAGTTTATTGAATTATATCGTTTCTAATTTAAGTAACAGATCAGGTGGCGCTGTGTTGTTGGCGGTCGTTGACTTATAAAACCAAACAGTTGTAGGCGTATCATCTTTTGACTTATAAAACATGAAATCACTTGAATAACTTCTTTGTCAACAAAACTAATACAACTTTGATTACACTATAGGCAAACTTAGCTTGAGATGAAATGAAATAAATTTATATTTTAAATTTTAAACCAAATCTAACTCACTATAACAACACGTCTTTACACTCTGGCATCCTGGAGTCGTCTCACGTACTTAACACATCTGACGACATTGCCACTTATCTTGCATCATTCTATAAAACTAACATTAACATTAAACCAAGCTGTCTGTATTCATTTTGAAAGCTACAAAAGAATTCAATTACAAAGAGAAGTAAAACCTTTTTTTTTAATTTAAAAATCCCAGGCTGGTAACGGATGGGTTAAAAAAGTACTTCTCCTTTCAAAATCAAGGTGGTCTAGGGATTAATCAAGTCAAGTCTCAAGTAATTCAAATCTTTGAGAAACATACATGCCCCTTACTTTGTGTTTTATACATTGCCCTACTAAAATCTGTCTTCAGAAAACAAGCAATCTGAGATGAACTGCGCCAATGCAGTAAATGGGGCCGGATTTAACTATAACCAACACAAGCTCTAGCATAGGCCCCCCATAAAATATTTAGCACTGACAAAGAATGTCTGGACTTAAGGGCCCCTTCTCTCAAATATTTTGGGTCTTTCCAGTTCTCAATATGGTATTGGTTATGTTTGATAAATTTACACGAGTATTTAAACCCTTACATTTATGTAGGCCAGTGCAGAGTTTATGACAATGTCATTGTTAAAGTTATAGAAAAGATAGAAGTTACGACTACCGAAGTGTTTGGATCATAAGTACGACACTGCTGGATGTGGAAAGGGAGGGGGGGGAAGCAGTGGAGGGCTGGGGGGGGGAAACAGTGGAGGGCGGGGAGGGGGGCAAAGTTTCTCCAAGATAGTGTAACTTTGTAAAGTAATATTCAGCCAACAGGCCCCAACATCTTTTATATATATATATATATATATATATATATATATATATATATATATATATATACTATGTGTGTGTATGTGTGTGCATGTATATTTATGTGCATGAGTGTGCCGCTAAAGTGTGACACAGCTATAGTGTAGTGTTACCTATGGTATTGGAGAACGAACAATGCTATCAGTGTCTCATCTCTAGGTCAGTGGTGTAACTGTTTCGGGTGTTGGTTAGATTTATGACTTCACCCGACGCTTATGTGTAGGGTATATGGGCTGATGGTTTGAGGGGGGGGGGGGGTCTCCGTGTGTCGCTGTAAGAGCTAGACAGTTTACTTGTATTTTATTAGCCTGAGCTGTGACATGATTACAAGGCATTGACTCCTTGTGCTATGATTATACATTAGAGAATGTATTAGTGGAATCAAGACTATGGACTGATACACATGCTGCTGGGACTAGACTTATAAATACATATTCTGCTGGACCCAGGGCTATTAACATGCGTACTACTTTGGAAACTGGGCCCAGTATTATAAATACACATGCCGCTGGGCCCAAGACTATATCTTAATATATAATACATATATATGTGAATTTTATTATACATACTAGCAATAATAGCTTTTATATAACGTTATTTCAAAGCTAGTATAAGTAACTGGTATGTAGATGCTTCCCTCCCCCCCTCCCGCTTCGAATAAAAAAAAATATAGTATTTTACCTGGACTATATGGATTTTTAGTTGTTGTTGTTGTTTTTGTATTATTTTTTTTTACTTATTTGTTCTAAGCGTACGTTGTCTTTAAAAGCAGGTCAGTGTACCTTGTTTCCAGATCGAGGCTAGCATAAGATAAACATTTGATCGTAGATGTGAAAGTTTATTACTAATTGAGCACACGGAGCAGTGGCTTAGTGAAAGATTCAGAGGCCCGGGAGGGGGGGGGGGCTTGTCGGCTTTTAGGCCTCCTGCATTTTGACATTCGACATCATGACATGAGATAATGCCGTAATATTTACTATTTAATGTAAAAATACATTTCAGACATCATTTGGGGCGCCTGGGGACCCCCTCAAGTGGGGGACTGGGGGGATTTTCAAATTCGGATAACCTCCCCCCCCCCCCCCCCCACCAAGACTTAGAGCAGACATGTTTGTTGAAAAAATAAACAGTTCCATAAAACAGCCGTAAACTTAAGGCTAGACTTCTTTTCTGCTTTTATACGATGTATATGTGAACTAAATAAATCTAGAACTAGAGCTAAATAGTTAATGTTATTCTACACCAAGTGGGTGGCAGTGATCAAAAAGGATTCAAACAAGAAATGGGCATCAAGGATTAAATTGTTCAAAAGCTGGAATCTAGTACAGGAGTGTTCAGAAACGAAACACACTACTCTTAATTGTAACTAGTGTAAAACTATCAAAGTGTCTATCTATTCACCTTGTCATTCTCTGAAACAAAGTGTCATATTTAGCCTATCTCAAGGAAGTCTTCATTCCAAACATTCTTTAAGATTCCATTCCCCCCTCCTCTCTTTGTTCAACCTGGCATGTTATTTGACTGTGTACCCGCTAATACAGAGTGCACACACTCTCTTGTCAGTTCTTGACAACAGCTGGTCGTTATTTGACTAAGTTGTAGTTTAGACAGGTGGGGGGTGGGGGGGGGTAGGTGATCCTTGCAAGTGCTGAGAATGTTAATGGCCCTCTCTCTCTCTCTCTCTCTCTATTTTTCTCTCCTTTATATTTCTCAACTGAGCCTGAAGTTCTTCATTGTCCAGTAGTCCATTGTATATTTAATAGACTGGATACAAATATTTAGGAACGTTTTTAAAATTTCAATTGCAGGATTTCGAAATCATGACTCGATTGACGACCTTGTTGTCGAGAAAAAAAAATGGACATGTCTGTATTCTATTATAGTAAGACGTCATATGTCTCCAAACCAATGTCTCTCTAGTTGTATGACAACTCAGTGGCGTCTCCTGGGGTAGCGGACCGCATCGGGTGACACCCAAGTGGCAAAAAAATATTTTCTTGTTTGTAACTTTTACCAAAGCAAACAATAAAAAAAAAAAAAAAAAAAAAACAGTCGACAAGTAAAATTATACTTGATACTCTCTCTATATATATGGGAACTTTCAAAGTACACTAAAGTTCTGACCATTTCATATGTTTTAATAGAACAAAACAAAATCATTCCGTACTTTAACCAGTATATCTATTGGCCTGTATTTTAAAACTGCTTTGAAGCAAAGAACTGTTGTTGGCTGGTTATGTGGTAGTTGAACTACTAAATCAGTGGCGAAGAAAAGTACATGTGACGTAACGAGGTACATGTGGCGTAGCATGAAACATGTGACGTAACGAGGTACAAGTGGCGTAGCATGAAACATGTGACGTAACGAGGTACATGTGGCGTAGCATGAAACATGTCACGTAACAAAGTACCAAGGTTTATGTGGCGTAGCAAGTTTCACGTGGCGTAGCAAGTTTCACGTGGCGTAGCAAGTTTCACGTGGCGTAGCAAGTTTCACGTGGCGTAGCAAGGTTTATGTGGCGTAGCAAGTTTCATTTGGTGTAGCAAGGTTCATGTGGCGTAGCAAGTATTACTTGGCGTAGCAAGTTTTACGTGGTGTAGCAAGGTTCATGTGGCGTAGCAAGGTGCATGTGACGTAACAAGGCACGTATAAAGGTACATGTGGGCCCGGGATCAAGAAAATGATAGTGAAGCCCCCCCCCCCCCCAGGTCAAATTAAAAAAAAAACATGCCGCATTTTAAAAGTCATAAAGACCTTACATTCCATTCAGTCATCATTTCTTACAAGTGAATATGTCATGTCACTCCATGCTTGGACATCTTCTTATAAATTGTAAACGACGTTTTTGTTTCACTCTCCTCTGCCGGCACTTATTAAGTGTCCGGCACAATGAACTCAGGGCCGTCTTAGGCCACTGCAACCTATGCAACCGCAGTGGGCTCCGCACTTTCATAGGCCCCGCGCGAATTCTAGGTGTAAATTATTAAAATAAACCATTTTAACTTATTATTAAAGGGTTTTTGGAAATCTCCTGAGTTTGTAAAATATACGAAAAAGTCATGAAAATCTCCTGAAATTATTAAAGTCTTCTGAAAACTGATGCAAATCTCATTAAAAACAGACAAAATTGTCATTTCGTGGTGTCATTCAATATGGACAACGACAATCCTTCTAGCAATTTAAAAACAAAACGGCATTATACGCTTTTAAATAAAAATGTAATAATTAGGGGAATTTTAACCTAAACAAGAAGTTCAAATTCGTAAGTTATTTTAATAGTCACTGGCATATAAATATTGATCTAAATCTATCTCGACCTCTTAAAAAAAATTCCAAAGCGATATTTTGCTAGTCGGTAGTAAATGTAAAAGGCAGATCTGAATGTTTATCAGCTTTTTGTTGAAAAACTACTATGTAAAGACAAATTTATTTTCTAATACAAAATCTTAATTTTCACTTATTATCTTTATCACAAACCAGAATAGGCCCCGCGCTGTCCGTTTCGCATAGGGACCCGCAATCTGTAGGGCCGGCCCTGAATGAACTACATCGCACCCTGGTTGCTACATTAATGTTGTTTCATTTTTTTGAAGTAACCAAGTAACCCCTCTTTCCCCCCCCCCCCCCTAAAAAAAAAAAACAACAGCAACAGCACATGCAGTAGACATATAAAAAATATATAAATTTATTTATATAGAAAGACAGTAATATAGTTCAAGAAAATGTTTACAAATGAACACAACAATGATAAGTTTTTCCCGCGCACACTCCAATGCATTTCCGTTTTGCTTTTGTTCACCCCTGTCCTATTAACAAACTAAACATTTGTTCAGAATCATTGTGACAAACCGTCCACGCCTAGTGACGAATGGGCTGTTCAAAGTCGTAAGGAAATCGACAAGTCGAGTAATATCTTCCAGGAACAGCTTGATTGAAATATACGATCTCTTTCATTTTCAGTTTGAAATCAAGAAATGTTGGATAGACTCAACGGGCTGGTCTTAACTTGAATCAGTGTTTCCCAAACTGTGTTCCGCGGAACCCTAGTGTTACGCGAGGCCTGAATAGGTGTTCCAAGAATTACTGAAATATTTAACTAGCAGGTCACCACTTGAATTGGTCTAAAAAAAGTAAGCCAAGTGTTCCGTTAAATACTCAGCATGTGCTCAGTGTTCCGTAAAGGAAAAAGTTTGAGAAACACTGACTTAGATGATAGTGGTTGCACCTTCAAATTGAAAGAGCTAGGGCATTTATTGCTTTAACTAAATAATTTATTAGGAACTTAGGGAGCTTTTTTTTCTTTGCGGGAAAAAAAAAAGGGGGGGGGGGGTTGGTGAGGAACGCTACACGCTTCTCATAAACTTATTTACACCCCTGGCCGAAAAAAATGTTGGTTAAAAATGCTTAGTACTATATCCTAGTTCAGTGTTCTCTAAACACTGTTTAAATTGTTGATTATTCACATTCCTTTTGACCACAAAAATGACACATTTTAATGACAGTCCTTGTAATAGTTCCAAGATTATTACATACACACACGGTGTCAGGAATGTGAAACATATTTTAGTAAAACCAACGTTTAGATTGGAAAGGGGCGGGAGGCGTAACCCATTTCTATTTATATCTTCGTGTTAAAGCATTAAACAACGAAGTCAACAAGGTAGTTTGTTCACAGCTATCAATAGTTTATGGCGACTTGTCAACAGAATGAGGCGAAACTGAGGGGGGTGGGTCCTGACGGATAGAAACTAAACTTTAGTAGAGGAGGCGATGACGAAATGAAGGGCGCCTTAACTGTAAACACCACAGGGCACGCAAGTCAGAGGGAAGACAGTGGGAGAGAAGAAGAGAAAATACGTAGCGGAAAGAGTGGAAGAGAGAAGGAGAGAGGGGGCTGTGGATAGATAGAAGAGAGACACTAGAGATGTAGACATGCACGAGCTATTTAAACAAAAAAAGAAGAAATAGAGTGACACGAATTGCAGATTTTTTACATCAAAATGTAATCAGAGTAATCTTCTCTTTGTTTCCACTGTCATCTTTCACATTCCCATTTACATTCTTGAAGCAATACAATTCAGTCTCAGAAAAGACTAAGAAGATATGTGACTTGAAGAAATGTTGTGGCGATATAATGAAACCTAAATAAAATCGTAAGAAAATTAAATGGGAAAGATTGGATTTGTTTTGAAATAAATAATAAACAGACTTAAAAAAGACTTAATAAACAGACTTATAAACAGACTTATAAACAGACTTAATAAACAACCCAAAGGTCGCAATATTGAAAGATACCCAATGAGTTCAAAAGACTTAAATTTGGTCTTAAATTTAAGTTTTGCTATAAGCGAAAGGGCTTAGAAATAGACTTTAATCCAGCTGAATAATATTTATCTATATATAGTTTATTAAAACACATCATTTACTAATCGATGATTTTCACGAGATCAAGGACGCTAAATTGACCTTTAATGTAACCAAGTCAATAAAAGCTCCAAATAGAAAAATTTTACATCTACACTGTTTTATAATGCACACAAATTCTCATTCAACATTGGTAATCAGCACTTCCTGTTTGTCTGTATTCCGGATACCCCAAAAAGCTTACTTTTATGATTTTTGTCCATGTATGAGAATCTTCAATACGTCCATATTCTGCACACCGCATACACCAAAATAGTCATGGATTTGCCTCGATTTAAGAAAATGTCCTGCGCAGAACGTTTTGCTTCGTTACATAACAAGTGAAATGACAAAAATAGACTTTAAAAAACTGTTTACCCCACCAAACAATAAGGCATGTGTTCGAGTCCGAAGATAATTGAGGAATGCAGTATTTCCCGTGGCTACGCAGTCCGAGCTGCGACCTACATACCAAACAATTCTTACAAATTATATTTCCAGTTTCTTTCTTCCTTTGTTTCTACTCAATTTGTATTTATGTCCATGTAGAAGAAATTCAAACACCTTTGTCTTCACTCAAGACTTCTCTTGAATCATTTCACTCACTGTAGCTACGGTATTGACAAAACTTTGAAATATTTCTTTCACAAAAATGTGTTAAAATAAAATGAAGGTGAGAGAGATCAATCCACCAGCAGTATCCGGTGGGTAAATAATGATATTAAGGCTGCACACTTGTTCGATGAGAGTGTTAAAAAAGAAAAGGATACAGCCCAGGTTCAAGTCTCTGTATCAATTATATCAAAAGCTTAATTAGTTGAGTTTAAAATATTAAGTTCAGCAGGTTATCACTTCAACCGTCGATTGAAGACTAAAAGATTGATAAAGAGTAAAATCAGTTTTCACAAAGATGTGTTGTTTTTTGAAAAAGGTTTGACATGTTTCGGATGTTCCTTCAGAGTTGAAGATAATTTACTTCCTAGTCCAAACCTCCCGCAGGACGATCGGGGGGGGGGGCAGGGTATGGACAGGGGACCATCGAGACTACCGAACGACAGTCCAGTCCGTATACCTCACGACCAGGCAGCTATCCATGAGACCAAGACGTTGGACGCATGTTAATTTCGATGACAATGACCGCCTAGTAGATAGGGTTAGCTCCGCTGGATCGTTCCTCAACTACTGATTACACAGGTGATGTGGAGCTTCAACCAACTACACACCATATGATGTGCTGAGCTGTAAAGACAATAAAAATCGATTCGATCTCAATCAAGTCATTTCGCGGCCATGTTTGACAAGGGGTGATAACACAATGTGATTTCATAGTAAGTAATATAAGAAGTTGTTGCTCTCCCCTTCTAACTTCCGTCCTACAGTTTGACTCCACGACCTTTGTGACCTTTCAGCTTAATCACGCTTGGATACTTTAGTGACTTTGATTTGACGAATTAAGACTATGATTAGATTGAAACAGAGCTTTCAATGTGTGAGGTCAACGTGTCTTGGTAGGCTACAACTTGTCGAAAGTAGGCTACTGAGTCGCTTGTCAGTGGGAAGATAAATGTTATGAAGTCTGCGTGTTTCTGACGTAACTATGAGTTCAAGTATGGCCGTCATTTGCCGGTAATGTGTTTTTATTGGCTGAATAGATTCTGAAGTAACCATGAGTTCAAGTATGGCAGATAATGTGTTCTTATTGGCTGAATAGTTACTGACGTAACCACGACACACAAAGTAAGTCTTAGTCATGGTCTCGAGGTTCTAAAAAAGGGGAGTGAAAGTCGGAGACGAATGACAGATAGACCTGTTGTATTTTGTTTAATTTTTTCAAGATAAAAGTTGTTTATCTAATGGTATCTTATCTTATATATTACTGACGTTACTTAAAAAAAAAAAAAAGAAGATAATTGCGTCCTACGCATTTCATGTGTCAATCTAGTCATGCATGTTAATCAATGACTTAAACTCTTCAAAGTCGTTGGTTTTTCCTGGCTGATTCAGGCAACCCCTTTCATTCTCTAATGGCACTTGGGAAGAAGGGGCACTTGTACGAGTTTGTTCTAGCGTATGGACTAAGAAATATGCCTCTATCTTTGTGTGTGTCTTTCTGAGTATTTCATTGGGTTTTGTTTTTCTATTTGTAAGTTATGTTTTAGTGTCTTATGCAGGGCTTTTTTTGTGACGGTACGCACCGGTACGGCGTACCGGCACTTTTTTGAAAAAAATATTACTTTTCTTGTATTTTAACGTATATTATTAATTTTTAGTAGTTTAAAGTTAGGCAATCAACTACTGAGTACCGGCACCTAATCACTGAGTAACGGCACCTATTTTTTTTTTATTTTTTTTTTACAAAAAAAAAGCACTTGTCTTATGTATTATAGCTACTTTACAATAGAAAACAACAACATATAGTTTGTTAATAAAAGATACGTTCATTTTTAAGAAAGTTCCATTGGAGATACAAACCATCAACCATGTATCTTAATAACTTACGTAATACTGTGAATCCGGCAGGGCAGTGTAGGGCCGGAAACACACCTCTACACCAAACTCGATTCTGAGCTTTCTTTATCTGTTCCCATGCCATTCCAATATCCTCAACTACGCATGCCCACCTTTTTAAGGATTAAAGGGTTCTGTTGTTCCGGGCCCCTATCCTGGTTGAAGTCTTTGACGTCAGAATGTACTATTCTGGAAAGCAACCTTCCTGATCGAGTTCTGGTTGTTTTGATGTATTTGCGATTTCTGTAGCAATAGTTTAGTGATGGTAGGTAGCTGGACTTACGATGACCCCCATCGTCTCTTTGTTCCAGGATTGGGACTAACAAGATGCCAAGTGTACTCAAGCGGAGTTATAGACCGAATATCAGCAAGACTAAATCCATCTAATATATAGGCCTTCTATTCAGTATCTTAGGGGGCGCCATTACGAAATTCTTCTTATTGCCATCTTCTAGGTCATAAAATCATTTTTTTTTTACTTTTATTTTGTCTTCATTGATTCCTTACGCCTGGTGCCGATCATGGTAGGATTGATTAGTTGACCTATTAACTGAATTCTTATACAACATTATATGTCAGTATTGTTTAAAAACAGCCCAGATTAATGTCGGCTGTTAAATATAATGCACGATGTAGGTCAAACAATATTTCTCTCCCTTTTATCGAACTACTCTCTTCCTCATCTCGCTGAAAAAAAAAAGTGTACGCCGAAGGCAAAAGGATTTGATGAGATTAATGTTCACTGGATTTGAGGCTTTGAAAAAAAATATGTTAATTGACGTCATCGCCAGCATGACAGCCTTGGAGTTCAGTTGTTATTGATGTTAGTTTATCCTAATAATGTAGTGTTTACATGTGTGATTTTCTTTGGATATACATATGCACATGTGTTTGATGCGAGAAAACGCTTTAAATGCACTGTAACATGTTGATGTTGGTGTTCAACACATATCTAAATTAAAAACCTGAAGAGTTTAGTAGTGACACCCTTTACTAATCTATGGTACATTACATTAGTTTGATTACAAAGCTTTTATTAACTCACTCTGTCTGTCTGGTAAAAAGTTTGTACATGTTATTTCACTGATCAATCTCAAATTTTGAAAAATTATTTCTTTTACCTGACAACACAAGATTCAATTTATAGTATGAATAACAAATTAGTTAATTAACTATTGGTAATTAATTTTTTTTTGGGTAACTCGAACATGGGAAAGAAATTATACTTGACTGAAGTGGTGGTATAAGCTAAATTATTCCCCTTTTTATGTTGTCATCTAAGGCCTAGTAAACACAACTATGAAACGAAACACTAGATAACTCTACACTCTTCCATGTTCATCCTCTCTTCGCTAGTAGAGTGGTTACAGTGTTGGCTTACGAAGCATGAGAAGGCCCACGAGTTCGAATTCCACCTTTTTTAAAATAAATACATTAAAAATCCTAACCCGTCCTTTCTCCCCCTACCCTTTCCAACTGGACCACTTTCAATAAGGAGACTTCATGTGCTGATCGAAAGCGGACTGGGCTGAAGACAATAAAATTGGAGCCACTATAAAACTAAAAATTATAATATTTGAAAGTCAATGAACAATCTGTAGTGTGTTACAAGAGTTAATTTAGCGGAGAAAGAGCTTCTGTCTCCCACACACACACACACACACACATACTCCACGCTATATTAAAACAATATTTATTCGAAATATGTCTTAATACGACTTTTCATAATTCCCTCCTCTCGGGGGAAGCCCCCCCCCCTATCGTATATTCAACCTTGTTCACGGGCTATCACGTGTGTTAGATGGCCATCTATTTGGTGAATGTATTCTGTGTATAGATGATACCTAGGCGCATGTCCCAGCTTCGTGTCTATACAGTTTCACTCGACCGTATCACCAGCACTTAAGGGCCTTGACTAAATATAAAGTACACAGGTATTTGACTAAAACATGATTGGGGTGGGCTGGAGAGGTAGGTGGCTGTATCACTACAACTTTGTGTAAGAAGTTGGAGAGGTAGGTGGCTGTATCAGTACAACTTTGTGTAAGAAGTTGGAGAGGTAGGTGGCTGTACCAGTACAACTTTGTGTAAGAAGTTGGAGAGGTAGGTGGCTGTATCAATACAACTTTGTGTAAGAAGTTGGAGAGGTAGGTGGCTGTATCAGTACAACTTTGTGTAAGAAGTTGGAGAGGTAGGTGGCTGTATCAGTACAACTTTGTGTAAGAAGTTGGAGAGGTAGGTGGCTGTATCAGTACAACTTTGTGTAAGAAGTTGGAGATGCAGGTGGCTGTATCAGTACAACTTTGTGTAAGAAGTTGGAGAGGTAGGTGGCTGTATCAGTACAACTTTGTGTAAGAAGTTGGAGATGTAGGTGGCTGTATCAGTACAACTTTGTGTAAGAAGTTGGAGATGTAGGTGGCTGTATCAGTACAACTTTGTGTAAGAAGTTGGAGAGGTAGGTGGCTGTATCAGTACAACTTTGTGTAAGAAGTTGGAGAGGTGGGTGGCTGTATCAGTACAACTTTGTGTAAGAAGTTGGAGAGGTGGGTGGCTGTATCAGTACAACTTTGTGTAAGAAGTTGGAGAGGTGGGTGGCTGTATCAGTACAACTTTGTGTAAGAAGTTGGAGAGGTAGGTGGCTGTATCAGTACAACTTTGTGTAAGAAGTTGGAGAGGTAGGTGGCTGTATCAGTACAACTTTGTGTAAGAAGTTGGAGAGGTAGGTGGCTGTATCAATACAACTTTGTGTAAGAAGTTGGAGATGTAGGTGGCTGTATCAGTACAACTTTGTGTAAGAAGTTGGAGAGGTAGGTGGCTGTATCAGTACAACTTTGTGTAAGAAGTTGGAGAGGTGGGTGGCTGTATCAGTACAACTTTGTGTAAGAAGTTGGAGAGGTAGGTGGCTGTATCAATACAACTTTCTGTAAGAAGTTGGAGAGGTAGGTGGCTGTATCAGTACAACTTTGTGTAAGAAGTTGGAGAGGTAGGTGGCTGTATCAATACAACTTTGTGTAAGAAGTTGGAGAGGTAGGTGGCTGTATCAGTACAACTTTGTGTAAGAAGTTGGAGAGGTAGGTGGCTGTATCAGTACAACTTTGTGTAAGAAGTTGGAGAGGTAGGTGGCTGTATCAATACAACTTTGTGTAAGAAGTTAGAGAGGTGAGTGGCTGTATCAGTACAACTTTGTGTAAGAAGTTGGAGAGGTGGGTGGCTGTATCAGTACAACTTTGTGTAAGAAGTTGGAGAGGTGGGTGGCTGTATCAGTACAACTTTGTGTAAGAAGTTAGAGAGGTGAGTGGCTGTATCAGTACAACTTTGTGTAAGAAGTTGGAGAGGTGGGTGGCTGTATCAGTACAACTTTGTGTAAGAAGTTGGAGAGGTAGTTGGCTGTATCAGTACAACTTTCTGTAAGAAGTTGGAGAGGTAGGTGGCTGTATCAGTACAACTTTGTGTAAGAAGTTGGAGAGGTGGGTGGCTGTATCAGTACAACTTTGTGTAAGAAGTTGGAGAGGTGGGTGGGTAGGGATGGAAGAGAACGGATGCGCCCCTGTTCTTTGTATGAATACATTTACTAATTTATGTACTGACCTATGTATCAAGTTTACGGCTCCGTTGGATTGACAGGACACAGACCTCAACAGACCTCAACAGACCTCAACAGACGTCAGTGCGCTGCTAAATGTAATGAGAATTACCGTACAACGAACTTGATTTACTCTGGACGAACTTTATAAACGTTTACAGTATCCCCAACATTATTGATTCTTACATTTCCATTGTTTGTGGTTCCCAAATGGGGAAAAGCCGCTATTACTTTAGACAATCGAAACAAGTCCATGGCACTGCGAGGACCTGCTAGGGGACCACCTTTGAGTATGTCACAAACTCTCTTTCTAATCTTGTAATGTTTATTGTACGTCTTTAATAATGATGTTTGGAGCTTTTCTTTGAGAGATAGAGCGAAGAGAGAGAGAGAGAGATAGAGCTAAGAGAGAGAGAGAGAGAATGGTACCTTTTTTTCCTTCAGGTACTCTTTTGTTACCCTGGCAATCAAATCATTAAATAAGAACAATCTGATATAAACTTTGTCACATGTAAATTATGAGTGAGTCTGGTATGAATGTACACTTTGGTTTCTTATAGTTATACTGTTTTTTGTTTGGTGTAATGCACAAATTGTAAGACAAATTTCCCTACGGACAATAAAGATTATTATTATTATTATTATTCGTGTGAGAGCCATTTTTTTTAAAATATATCAACATATCAGGATTGCGAGGTATCCATTACTTCATTTTACACAGTAATATTCAGACGACAATTTAAAGTAAAACTAGAATTCCAGATGTCAATACTTCCCAACACCCCCCCCCCATATACAAAGTACAATAATTTAAATCTACATACATTTTGTATAAGTTGTAACCTGCGCTGCGCACACTCTACTCAGCTCATTATTCAACAGCAACAACTGATACAATACAAACAAATGTAGATGTCACAATAAATCATGGCAAGGGGGGGCCCCATGAGTGAAACGGGAGGGAAGGATGGTTAGCCTAAACACAAACACCCCCCCCCCCCGGCATACCTCACAGCACCTGTCAAGTACCCTTTAGAGACAGTTTTATGGAATAAAAACACATCCACTTTTAGCCTCTACCTGTAACATTCTAAAATGACAAACAGTAAACATATTTTTTGGGCCAGTTTCAAGGCACAACTTAACAAACGTAAGGGTGGGGACAGTGTAAACAAAAAAATGGTTAAAGTTATGTCACGGTCTGTCAACGAAAACAACCGAGTCAGCACTCGAGGCTAAAATGGCGGGAAATTAAATGCACAAGAAAATTATTCGAACTATAAATAGACTAAAAATCTGTTACTTCCATTTTTGACTCCATACAGAATATACGAAATAATTGTTCCTTTCAATATAAATTATAGAGACTTCCTTGTTCTAGATTTTATTTTAGCTTCCTCTGTTGTAGATTATTTCAATCTCCTGTTCTAGAGATTACACCTGCCTTAATCCTTATTTTTAAACACCTTGATAAGATTAACTTTTTAAAATAAAAATTATCATAATCAGATCTACCTACGTTTTTTTTTATATTGATTGTAAAAGCAATAACTAAAAAATAATATCTTTAGTCATCAATAGCCATGTTATCGCTAGGAATTTTTTTTAAAGAGAGAAAGAGAGAGAGAGAGGAGTATGTAGGTCTATAATGAACAATATGGTTAATATTGACGATGATACTTGTAACGACGATTAATCAGAAATAAATAGATCTTTCCAAAAGATGTAACACAAATTAAATGGGAACTAAAAGAGATCCAAAACCAAAGTCTTTGATCAAGATATGGATCTAATAATTCTAATAGGAGATTTTCAAGGTCAACTAAACAATGTCAAGGACGCCCAATCAAACCTCCATGTTGCCAACTATATACCAAACAAAATTGAACAACAAACGGATGGGTTTAGAAAATTTGAATCAATTACCCTTGAAAAAATTATCAACCATTTTTTTCATTCTGTCCAGCTGATGCACCAGAAAGCCAGCTCTAGTTTTTTTCGACTCAACATTTCAGTTTCTCTAAAGAGGCACCACTTTGAAACCTGTTTCTACTGGTCTCTGTCAAGGGTGCGCCATTTTAACGCGATTTCACTTGTAGTAAAAGTCTGAAAAGTAATTCTCCAACACCTTTCAAAGTGTGTATATCCAACAGTGTCTCTCTTGTTCTCTTTAACCAAGATCCTATCAGATAGTGGCTGGTCCAAACATGGACTATCTCTAACAGACGTTGGGTTTTTTTTATGAATGACCATCACATTTGCTTTCATTCATTTCATGTATGGCAAAGATACTTTAATGTTGTCACATTTCTGTGATCTGAATCTGGTTCAGTTTTTGGACGAAATGTATATCCAACTATAATAATAAGGCTTGTCTTCGAGTGCGAAGATTAATGAGGAATGCAGTATTTCCCTTGAATAAGCAGCCCCAACTGCGACTTACATATTTTGCCACATCCAGGGCAAGAAAAACCATTGTCCGCCGGTGGTCAATTAAGATTTCTTTTTGCCGTCTATGTCTGTCCTCGGCAGTGGATTTTCTTTTGGTCTCAAATGTTTATCCCGCGGCCTTTGTGAGTAACCTCCAGCTGTCTTGTTCTGAAGCGATGCAACCAGGGGCTCTCTCTTATGTCAGCTAAGGCAAGTTGGCTCCTAAGCTTGTCTTTAAAGCGTTTCCGTGGGGCGCCTCTGTTAGGTCGACCACTTTTTAGCTCACCAAAAAGAAAAAAAAAAAAAAAGAATGCTTTTGGCATACATTCGTTCCCCACACGGGATACGTAACAGTCGAACCATAAGAATTCCCTGTATACTGTCCATGCCGGCGCTTGCGATGTCCTTTCCAACTATGAGATCTTCTAAAATAGACAAACCAGTTAGGTACAACATGCAGGGTCAACATTTCGTCCAACAATAAAAGATTTGTATTTTTAATTTCCTTGTGAACTTAAGAAAGTTTATTGTTGTTTCTAAGTGATCTTTTAAAACTTCACAAGTGATCTAGAGACCTATTCACGTGTAAACTTTTAAACGTACTTTGGCGCTTTGGTCTACATGATATTCTTTTTCATCTTTTTTTTTTTCTGTTGAAATAGTGTCTCAGAATTACCTCAAGAGATTCAGTGCATATTGTCTTGCTATATAATGGGCACAAGTCTCCCTCCTTCCGTCTCCCCCCCCTCTCTCTCTTAAGATGTGTGACGCCCTTGACTTGCCGGTACAAGTACATACAGCCTATTGATAAACTATCTCGACACTGGCTATTGAATGGAGACGTCTCACTTCTATACAAAGAACGCCAGCGCGTAAAAGATGAACTTTTGCAACGACTCGACGTCATCAATGACGTCATTTGAAAAGCTAAAGTAAGGTTGGAGAGGGTATGGTAGGGTTTAAATTCACGAAGGTGGAAATGGGTGTATGAAAGGGTTACGGTATGTATTTAGAGGTTTAGGGGTGGGGGGTTGAATCTTTCATGGCGATAGCGAACCGTTAATTTTATTTTATAATATAAGTGCTGCATTCATGTTGGCACGTGAAATGTGTATCGGCTGTGTACGCAATGGGTGTGGTAGTGGTTTGGTGTGTCAGACCTTGCTGGTCGAGACAGGAAGCTAGTTTTGAAGTTAAAATATTTTATAGTAAATGATTCTTTAAAAAAGTATTTGTGAATAACTTTCTGTAGAATACATAGACCAAAATAGATCATTCTTGTATGGTACCAAGTTAGACTGTCTTTAGTCCTAAATGTCTCTAGTTCTAAATGTGTATAATCCAAAACGAATATAGTCCTAAATGTTTATAATCCAAAATGTCTGCAGTCCTAAATAACCTACATGCCTAAATGTCTATGGTTCTAAATATAGTCCAAAATTTCTGTATTCCTTTATGTCTTTAGTCCTAAATGTCTATAGTTGTAAATGTCTGCAGTTCTAACTGTTTTTAGTCCTTCCCGAGGCCTCCCCCTACTTAAATCCGGTGTTTAAAACATTTTGTGTCTGGTACATGACACCTGAAATCCTTACAGTTGGGTAGCGAGCGCTCGTCGATTTAAATAAATAGGAAACAAAACCTACAGTGAAATTATTGTTGTGCTTTGTTTCTGTAACGACATTCTATCCGATGATTTATGTTTGATATACTTTATAGGCGTGGCTCTTTATTTATACTGCTTCTTGTATTCTGTCTAGATTTACATACATGTCTGACCTTGTCATAGGATTTTTTTAGGCTCGTCTTCACCTGTGTGTAATAGAGGTGTGTAATAGAGGTGTGTAATAGAGGTGTAGTTCCTTTTGGTTTACTTTTTGTTTCATTCATCAACATGTCATTTGATGTCTTGATGTCATCTGACATTGACAAGCAAGATGGCAGTAGTACAAGGTTTCGTCTAGTGGAAATGTCTTTCCGAGTCTCCTAAGTGCACTGCATGTGTGTCTCTGATTGGTGAGAAACAAATTGGAGAACCAATAACTTATTAAAAAACTAACTACGCCAACTTGATGGCCTCCATTCTGTTGGAGGTTTTGCTTAAAAGGGAACAAGCATATACGATCTTATTTCCTGTAATCCTTTTCTTCTGCTAAAGAAACTTGTTCAATGGATTGTAATGTTAACCAGAGACGATGATTTTCTGTATATTCTGATGTACTGTCTACAACAGTGTTTCTCAAACTTTCGACATATGCGTAACCCTTAAATAAAAAAAAGTAACAATTATCAAAAATAATAAACGAAAAAAAATGTTCATAAAAATATTAATAAATGTGATATTATAAATAACATTAATGAGGAGGGGAAACATTGTTAATGAGTTGCAACGAGTACCCCCTTCAAACTGTTCCCGTACCCCTGGGAGTACGCGTTACCCAAATTGGGAAACAATGATGCTTATGATTCCTTTTAAAATGTTTATACTGACCTATTAATGGTCTAAACACTGTATTAGAATGTAAGTTTTGAGATACATTCCAATTTCACTCCTGGTCGTAACATGATGTTAAGATGGTACAAAATTAGTCTATTGTGTATTTGTTTAATAGTTTAGTTACGGTAAATATCTTGTTTAGAAACCTTTTTAGAAAAACAAAATAGACTTCAAAGGCTCATGCGTTTTACTCAAAGAGTGTAACAAATTTTATTTAAAATATGCTAAAGATTTACAAATTTATCGCCCAAAAAAAAAAGTAAAAAAAGACATTTTTAAAATCTCAATTCTCTCACGAAACTCTATTTACTTATCAAAGGGAACAAATGAGTGTCAATAGTGTCCCTTAGGAAAGAAATGGCTATGTTTAGAAACAGGTAATTTAAAAACAACCATCTTTTTAAACGAAACAAACATTTAGTTCATGCCTAACTAACAAGTTGTGTTGTTTCTGTTAGCTTGCGGTGGAATGTTGTTGTTACTCGCAGTGATGATTAATTTGTTTAGCAAACTTTTTTGTTGTTGTGTATTTATTTTGTAAAAAATAGTGTGTGATGTGTGTGTGTGTTTTTCTGCGCTGTGTGAATAATGTAAGTGTTAGTGCTGTGATGTATGTTTCAGTATGGGTGATGTGTGTGTTTGTGTGTGTTTGTGCGGGTTGTGTATGTGTTACTGTCAGGAGCGGACAGCTATATGGGCAAGCAGGTAAAGCCCGGTGGGCCGGTACCTTCAGTGGGCCGGTAGAGATGTAAAGCGGGTCACTTTAAATATGAGTAAGTCCTGTAAAGGTGACTGCACTTGCTTCACCTTTTATGAAACATCTTTGCAAGCTTAACTATGTAATACTATCCGCATAGTCTGAAATAATGATGTAGTCTATACATTTAAACCGTGCTTCTGTGAGTTTCAATTCTCTTTACACACTAAAAGATTAACAAACACCATAAGACTAAATTTTTTTATACAAGTCCAGTTCTAACATACTCGTGTGAATCTAAACCGGGATCCTGACTTTGAAATTATTAAGCATTTCTTGTCCAAGTGGCTATTACTGAATTGAGGTAACTATTTATTAAAGGGAGGGTAATTTTTGATCAGCTAGGTTTTTGAGTTAATGCTTACGCTGTAAGGATTTCTTCCCTGTTTCTGCCTATGTAGAATATATCTAAAAACATCCTGACAAAAGAACCCTTGCAAAGGTTTCACTTTGAAGACTAGGGATAATGACGTTAATAAGAAATTGTTTAGGAACAAACACAAACGATCTGTCAGCGAGTTGTTTGTAGATGAGGGACCTTTCTTATCTCCCTTGGATGTGGTTACATTAGTCTCTAACACAATTGTTTCACGCCACTTATTAGCAGGTTTTAGTTGTTACTTTAAAATAGACCAACATCCCACAGGACGGCCGGGGGAGGGAGGGAGTGGGCGGCAGGCAGAGTTCGAACCCGGGACCATCGAGAAACACGACTAGGCAGCCGTCAAATGTCATGCTTTATTAATTGTTTGGTGTTTTTATTTATATCGAAGTAATGTAATAAAATAATTCAGATTGTGATTATAGATCTTTTTAAATTAAAAATTCCTATAGATCCTAAGTCTAATTACATGAAGAAATACAATAAGTTATGGTCTTATGAAATTTTTGTATTATTAAGATAATTATGAAAATGGGAATATTCATTGTTAGTTCATAACAGTAAGTACATGCAGCAACTATATCTCTATAATCAACTGAATTTCGACATTGATTTTTTTCAATGGCTGCACTCTACTGGTTCTATATGGCTCTCTTGTTTTTTTTTTCCTAGATCGTCTACTCTACATGCATTCAGCCGTTTTGCTCTAGTCACGTGATACTTTACAGGTTTTCTTTTACCCATTCCTGTTTGTGTCCTTCAACTAACAATTAATGAAATCCTAATCAACTCTGGTAGTATCACCTCTGTGTCAGATCAACTCAAGTAATTTGTTTCAGGCGATTGGTTAAAAAATAGTTTTAAAAAAGGTGGGAAAAAGGATTCGATTTGGGGGGGGGGGGGGGTCATGAGTTAGATGGAATCACTCTGTGAACTTCTGACCTTTGGAACAGGAACAGTTCAATATGTGTCACGTTCTCAGAGCTTCCGTGTTCAAATCTTGTTCATTTAGCAATCCATGGAACTATTGACAAATGGGAAAAAAAATATCTTATCAAGACTACCTCTGGAAAACATTTCATTTTTCCAGTTGACTTAATTACAAACAGGCTGTCAGTCATTTTTAACAAGGATCTAAGGCAGGTATTGACCTAGATATGTCTTTCACTCCAGTCCCAGGTCCAGTGTCGGTGTGTGATTGTGAATGTCACTTGTCACCAGATACTTGACTTGAACTTCATTATGTAGGAGCCGTTATTGCGTTGTTACTGTGTCAATCTGTTACTCATTCATTCTGTTACTGTGTCAATCTGTTACTCATTCATTCTGTTACTGTGTCAATCTGTTACTCATTCATTCTGTTACTGTGTCAATCTGTTACTCATTCATTCTGTTACTGTGTCAATCTGTTACTCATTCATTCTGTTACCGTGTTTTTCTGTTACTGTGTCAATCTGTTACTCATTTATTCTGTTACTGTGTTTTTCTGTTACAGTGTCAATCTATTACTCATTCATTCTGTTACCGTGTTTTTCTGTTACAGTGTCAATCTATTACTCATTCATTCTGTTACCGTGTTTTTCTGTTACAGTGTCAATCTATTACTCATTCATTCTGTTACCGTGTTTTTCTGTTACAGTGTCAATCTATTACTCATTCATTCTGTTACCGTGTTTTTCTGTTACAGTGTCAATCTATTACTCATTCATTCTGTTACTGTGTTTTTCTGTTACAGTGTCAATCTATTACTCATTCATTCTGTTACTGTGTTTTTCTGTTACAGTGTCAATCTATTACTCATTCATTCTGTTACTGTGTTTTTCTGTTACAGTGTCAATCTATTACTCATTCATTCTGTTACCGTGTTTTTCTGTTACAGTGTCAATCTATTACTCATTCATTCTGTTACTGTGTTTTTCTGTTACAGTGTCAATCTATTACTCATTCATTCTGTTACCGTGTTTTTCTGTTACAGTGTCAATCTATTACTCATTCATTCTGTTACCGTGTTTTTCTGTTACAGTGTCAATCTATTACTCATTCATTCTGTTACCGTGTTTTTCTGTTACAGTGTCAATCTATTACTCATTCATTCTGTTACCGTGTTTTTCTGTTACAGTGTCAATCTATTACTCATTCATTCTGTTACTGTGTTTTTCTGTTACAGTGTCAATCTATTACTCATTCATTCTGTTACCGTGTTTTTCTGTTACAGTGTCAATCTATTACTCATTCATTCTGTTACTGTGTTTTTCTGTTACAGTGTCAATCTATTACTCATTCATTCTGTTACCGTGTTTTTCTGTTACAGTGTCAATCTATTACTCATTCATTCTGTTACCGTGTTTTTCTGTTACAGTGTCAATCTATTACTCATTCATTCTGTTACCGTGTTTTTCTGTTACAGTGTCAATCTATAACTCATTCATTCTGTTACTGTGTTTTTCTGTTACAGTGTCAATCTATTACTCATTCATTCTGTTACTGTGTTTTTCTGTTACAGTGTCAATCTATTACTCATTCATTCTGTTACTGTGTTTTTCTGTTACAGTGTCAATCTATTACTCATTCATTCTGTTACCGTGTTTTTCTGTTACAGTGTCAATCTATTACTCATTCATTCTGTTACCGTGTTTTTCTGTTACAGTGTCAATCTATTACTCATTCATTCTGTTACTGTGTTTTTCTGTTACAGTGTCAATCTATTACTCATTCATTCTGTTACTGTGTTTTTCTGTTACAGTGTCAATCTATTACTCATTCATTCTGTTACCGTGTTTTTCTGTTACAGTGTCAATCTATTACTCATTCATTCTGTTACCGTGTTTTTCTGTTACAGTGTCAATCTATTACTCATTCATTCTGTTACCGTGTTTTTCTGTTACAGTGTCAATCTATAACTCATTCATTCTGTTACTGTGTTTTTCTGTTACAGTGTCAATCTATTACTCATTCATTCTGTTACTGTGTTTTTCTGTTACAGTGTCAATCTATTACTCATTCATTCTGTTACTGTGTTTTTCTGTTACAGTGTCAATCTATTACTCATTCATTCTGTTACCGTGTTTTTCTGTTACAGTGTCAATCTATTACTCATTCATTCTGTTACCGTGTTTTTCTGTTACAGTGTCAATCTATTACTCATTCATTCTGTTACCGTGTTTTTCTGTTACAGTGTCAATCTATTACTCATTCATTCTGTTACTGTGTTTTTCTGTTACAGTGTCAATCTATTACTCATTCATTCTGTTACCGTGTTTTTCTGTTACAGTGTCAATCTATTACTCATTCATTCTGTTACCGTGTTTTTCTGTTACAGTGTCAATCTATTACTCATTCATTCTGTTACCGTGTTTTTCTGTTACAGTGTCAATCTATTACTCATTCATTCTGTTACCGTGTTTTTCTGTTACAGTGTCAATCTATTACTCATTCATTCTGTTACCGTGTTTTTCTGTTACAGTGTCAATCTATTACTCATTCATTCTGTTACCGTGTTTTTCTGTTACAGTGTCAATCTAATACTCATTCATTCTGTTACCGTGTTTTTCTGTTACAGTGTCAATCTATTACTCATTCATTCTGTTATTGTGTTTTTCTGTTACAGTGTCAATCTATTACTCATTCATTCTGTTACCGTGTTTTTCTGTTACAGTGTCAATCTATTACTCATTCATTCTGTTACCGTGTTTTTCTGTTACAGTGTCAATCTATTACTCATTCATTCTGTTACCGTGTTTTTCTGTTACAGTGTCAATCTATTACTCATTCATTCTGTTACTGTGTTTTTCTGTTACAGTGTCAATCTATTACTCATTCATTCTGTTACTGTGTTTTTCTGTTACAGTGTCAATCTATTACTCATTCATTCTGTTACTGTGTTTTTCTGTTACAGTGTCAATCTATTACTCATTCATTCTGTTACCGTGTTTTTCTGTTACAGTGTCAATCTATTACTCATTCATTCTGTTACCGTGTTTTTCTGTTACAGTGTCAATCTATTACTCATTCATTCTGTTACTGTGTTTTTCTGTTACAGTGTCAATCTATTACTCATTCATTCTGTTACTGTGTTTTTCTGTTACAGTGTCAATCTATTACTCATTCATTCTGTTACCGTGTTTTTCTGTTACAGTGTCAATCTATTACTCATTCATTCTGTTACCGTGTTTTTCTGTTACAGTGTCAATCTATTACTCATTCATTCTGTTACCGTGTTTTTCTGTTACAGTGTCAATCTATTACTCATTCATTCTGTTACCGTGTTTTTCTGTTACAGTGTCAATCTATTACTCATTCATTCTGTTACCGTGTTTTTCTGTTACAGTGTCAATCTAATACTCATTCATTCTGTTACCGTGTTTTTCTGTTACAGTGTCAATCTATTACTCATTCATTCTGTTATTGTGTTTTTCTGTTACAGTGTCAATCTATTACTCATTCATTCTGTTACCGTGTTTTTCTGTTACAGTGTCAATCTATTACTCATTCATTCTGTTACCGTGTTTTTCTGTTACAGTGTCAATCTATTACTCATTCATTCTGTTACTGTGTTTTTCTGTTACAGTGTCAATCTATTACTCATTCATTCTTTTACTGTGTTTTTCTGTTACAGTGTCAATCTATTACTCATTCATTCTGTTACCGTGTTTTTCTGTTACAGTGTCAATCTATTACTCATTCATTCTGTTACCGTGTTTTTCTGTTACAGTGTCAATCTATTACTCATTCATTCTGTTACCGTGTTTTTCTGTTACAGTGTCAATCTATTACTCATTAATTCTGTTACCGTGTTTTTCTGTTACAGTGTCAATCTATTACTCATTCATTCTGTTACCGTGTTTTTCTGTTACAGTGTCAATCTATTACTCATTCATTCTGTTACTGTGTTTTTCTGTTACAGTGTCAATCTATTACTCATTCATTCTGTTACCGTGTTTTTCTGTTACAGTGTCAATCTATTACTCATTCATTCTGTTACCGTGTTTTTCTGTTACAGTGTCAATCTATTACTCATTCATTCTGTTACCGTGTTTTTCTGTTACAGTGTCAATCTATTACTCATTCATTCTGTTACCGTGTTTTTCTGTTACAGTGTCAATCTATTACTCATTCATTCTGTTACCGTGTTTTTCTGTTACAGTGTCAATCTATTACTCATTCATTCTGTTACCGTGTTTTTCTGTTACAGTGTCCATTAGATAAGCTTTGTTTTTAAAAGTATTCTTTTTCTTTTTCCTTTGCTTGTTGTCTTCAATACCATTGTTTATAAAAGTTTTCCGGGAAGGGTCGTGCTGGGGGTGGGGGGAAAGAGAGTCCAGAAAGAAGAATTCAACCGCTCAAGAGTGGTACCTGAAATGAACATTAGATCTTAACACCTTTTTTATTTGAGACAGAGTAAAAGTCTATTTACTAGGGAAACACAAACTTTTATCAAATGGGATTCACAAACGCAGAATTTATTTATTCTTTTGATTAAAATGTTGAAGTCTTTTATTTAACAAATCTGTCCTCTACATTTGTATCATTGTTAGAATCTCTGATCTGAATTCCTGCCCTCAACTCTGGTACAGCTACTAGACTACCCGAGTTGGCAACAAATATTTGAAGAGCAAGGACCTCTACCGCAACATGCCCTTTCTTCACGCCTGCTATCAGATTTAATCACAAGTCATCGGACCTGACAGTGGCAGAGTTGAACGTTTTGGCGCCTAGTTACTAATCCCGAAAAGATTCCATCAGTGTTGCCAATATAGCAATGTTCTTCATAGATAGAACACGCCCTTGAACGATATGGCTGGTCAAATAAAAGCTATTAAATAGTAAAGTAAAGGAACCCCTTTCGGAACTTAAGATCTAAGTAGACATATGATGTAAACAGGGCCGCCCTTAGGTAGTTGGAAGCCTTAGGCGAAGTGAATATTCTGGCCCCACATGAAATAGAAAAACAAAAAAAATTAATACCGAAAACTTTGCAATAAATAATAAACCGTCCTGCATCTCTATCTAAATCAACAAATACGTTACATTCAAACATCGCCGATAGCACTAGAAATAAAGTTTCTAAAGTTCACCAATAGGAAGAAATAATGGTCTTCTGACATATGTAGTCTAACAGGTAGATCTAAACATTCGCGAATAAACCTTGATTCATAGTAGAGAATTAGAGTTAGGCAAGCAGGCATAGAGCCATACAGGTCTGCTATGCATGAGGTTCAATTCATTTTTCACAATTTTTCTCCTTAAAAAAATAATTTCTTAGTCCTGTGCGTGGCCCCCTTCCAATCGGAGGCCCTAAGCGGCTGCCTAGTTTGGCTATGCCTAAAGCCGGCCCTAATGTCAAGCTCATTAATGAGTGTGCCACGTGACCAGCATAAGACCAACGAATCCTTAAGTTATAAATCCTAGACTTCACAGGATTCGAACTCGAGAACCATTTGTTTGGAAGTCAAGCGATTACCACTCAGCCACTTACTTTTAAAGTATTAGTTTTACCAATTTAAACAGTAAAAATAATAAAACAATATACAACCTTTACTTTTCCCCAAATAATGCCAGGTATCCAGTTGAGTTGGGTGGACTCAGAGGCGCCCTAATTATCCCAAAAATAAAACGCCCTGTCTTCACCAGGATTCGAACCCGGAACCTTCGGTTTGGAAGCCAAACCCTTTACCACTCAACCACCGCTCCTTCTCGTTGGCTTAAAACTAGAAAAAAATATTATTGTTTTCTTTTTTCATTCATTATCCAAGAGACGCTATGACAGATGTAGAGAAGTGACGGAGAATTGGACCACCAAAGTAATACCTTAATGACACTAAGACGATACGTTAGGCTGAACTTGAGTATCCATAGAAGTTTCTTGTTCTTGTTGTGTCATACACACCTTTCTAAAATACTGACACAACCGAAGTTGACAATGGTAACTTCACATTCAATATTACCTGCACAAGCCTGTTCATTGGGCATTCTTGACTTACCGGAGTTACTTTACATTTCCCATGCACATACTAAATTGACATTACGCGCAAGTTTTACCATCATAAGACTTCCACTTTTTAAAAACAAAACAACCTCATGTCTTTATCAAATTCTACGCCCATGCTTGTAACACTTGAATACATTCTCTCTCTCTCTCTCTCTCTCTCTCTCTCTCTCTCTCTCTAGAAATGTTCCACGTAAGCTACCAAATAAGTTCTAATTATACACATTCATTACAATGGAGTCATGTTTACTGTCATGTGCAAATATTTACACGTTTTGTTTCGCATTTTTCGTTTCAGTTGGTTGGTCAACACAAGGTCACTTACTGTGGAAAGAGGCTCCTCCACACATTTATTGCATTTATATTTAATGGTTTGACAACACTGGTGGGATAAACCTGCTTGGATTACACTGGCTCATTATTTTTGTGAAATTCCAGAAAGATACCAATAAGGCAATGACTTCTCATGGATATTATTTATCAATCTTGGAAAAGAAATGCTCTCGAATGAGGTCATGGTGTAGGATCGACAACTCCTGGTGAACCATCATCGGTCTGCCCACCTACATTCGAACTGCGCTGGGGGCTGTGTGCGTCTCAGACTGACGCTGTGGTGCAACCAACTCTAAAGGGGAACTTTGACCTTTGATACAGAACTACAATGAGCTTCTTCTCCGGTGGCAGAAATCGAGAAAAGGACACTGGAGGTGCAGCGTCTCAGTTCTATGTGGAATTTCTTGGCTGGATGGAGTGCAGAGGGGTACGGGGCGCCAACTACACTGACCCCGTTATCCGAGAGCTGAAACAAAGACAGAAACACGTGATTAAACCGCCGAAATTAACCATACAGGTAATACACTTCTCAGTTATTATTCATTCCTTTAAGAGCATTCTTTCATAAAAAGCTTTTTAAAGTTTATGAGTTTCGTCTATTTTCCCAATTAGTTTTCGTGAAAGGTACTGGATTGTTTGTTTAATGAAAGACCCTCAATGCTATAGGAATAAAGGAACGTATTCACTTCTTTGTCCTTCTCTTCTGTTTATAATAGAATGTAACAACGTCTTCTCCTTTCATTCTTCTCTTATTTCTAACTGGATGCACTCTCTTATTGTGTTGATGTCCTTTAAAGAACATATTTATAAATGTGTTTTGAGTGCAATGACTCAGTTCTCGTACAGAATCTCAGATTAGGTTTTAATAGTACACCCAGAATAGAGAGAAATACCATTGGCTTGTAAGAACTAGGGGACAGGACAAATCGTTCAGAGACAATGCGTTCACCCAACAATTGGTTCAGAGACAGTTCGATCACCTAACAACTGGTTCAGAGACAGTTCGTTCACCTAACAACTGGTTCAGAGACAGTTCGATCACCTAACAACTGGTTCAGAGACAGTTCGATCACCTAACAACTGGTTCAGAGACAGTTCGATCACCTAACAACTGGTTCAGAGACAGTTCGATCACCTAACAACTGGTTCAGAGACAGTTCGATCACCTAACAACTGGTTCAGAGACAGTTCGATCACCTAACAATTGGTTCAGAGACAGTTCGATCACCTAACAATAGGTTCACAGACAATTCAATCACCTAACAATTGGTTCACAGACTATTCGATCACCTAACAATTGGTTCAGTGACAATACAATCACCTAACAATTGGTTCACAGACAATTCAATCACCTAACAATTGGTTCACAGACAATTCAATCACCTAACAATTGGTTCACAGACAATTCGTTCACCTAACAATTGGTTCAACGTCAATTTGTTCATCGGACAATTGGTTTACAGACAATTGGTATTATATGATTTTTAGTATTAGGGGAACAGCTCTACAGCTCTACAAATCTTTCACTGGATAGTAAAATATTCTTAATTTTCTCATCGAGTTTTAAATTTGTTTACTTTAAAAATTTCCAAAAACAAATTGTGAACGATTTGTGGGGTGAACAAGTTGTCGTGAATGACTTGTCGATGAATTATATGTCTGTGAATGATTTGTCAGTGAATGATTTGCCAAAGAACGATTTGTCAGTGAATGATTTGTCAGAGAACGATTTGTGGTGAACATAAGTACTAGATCTACCACAAGGAAGATAGAGACGCCAGATAGAACAGCTGTTTGTGATTTGCTGGGCTATGGTATTTGTGTTTTTACAAAAGCTGCATATTATATAAACAACTCCTTATTAGTCTTTGAAACTCTATTCAGATTTCAATGTCACAAATAAAGGTGCGTCTTGGAATTTCTCTCTGGATAGTTCATTGTATTTAGAACAAGTACAACGCGCCTTGTCAACATGGTGACGAATGAAGAGTTGCGTACCCTGAGCTAGATCTATATAGACTCTATACAGCACTGTGATTACGTACCCTGAGCTAGATCTATATAGACTCTATACAGCACTGTGATTACGTACCCTGAGCTAGATCTCTATAGACTCTATACAGCACTGTGATTACGTACCCTGAGCTAGATCTCTATAGACTCTATACAGCACTGTGATTACGTACCCTGAGCTAGATCTATATAGACTCTATACAGCACTGTGATTACGTACCCTGAGCTAGATCTATATAGACTCTATACAGCACTGTGATTGCGTACCCTGAGCTAGATCTATATAAACTCTATACAGCACTGTGATTGCGTACCCTGAGCTAGATCTATATAGACTCTATACAGCACTGTGATTACGTACCCTGAGCTAGATCTATATAGACTCTATACAGCACTGTGATTGCGTACCCTGAGCTAGATCTATATATCTGTGATTTTGCTTACCTTTATTTTTGAATTAAAGAAGGAGAGGGCGCTATGCAGAGACTTTGATTAACTGTGAACTTAAAAAATCTACTTCAAACTAAACAGATCTTTAGATCTATACTTGTATATTTTAAACACAATGATCATGTGAGATGTAAAAGAAGACAGGATATAAAAGAACGCAGTGGCTACGCTAGCAGTTGTTCAAAGTGTTTTCAAAGTCTTTAGATTTCTATACACGTTTTGTCGCGATATTCAAATTCCTGCATCTGAAACGATCAGTTTAACAAAACGAAATTTGAGCACAGGAACTCGATTGTACACTTCAGGTTTCCACCTGTCCTCTTTTATAATCCTCTAGTGATTATATTTTGTGTTTCATTGCTGCATGTTAAGACTGTTTTAGCTAGTCACGTGGACCAATTAAAACTTCAGACACTAACAAGGAACCAAACTTTAAACGCCATGTTATCGTTGTTTCAGCTATTGCTCAATAAAAATGGAATTTTAAAGAGAGCTTTGGGGACAACATCATTGAATTACAAAGAATATGGCGTCATGGAATATTGTCACAAGCCACCTTTATATAGGGGTTGACTTGGGTGGTTGTGAAGGTCGTTGTATAGGGATTGGATCGCTGGCGAGCAGCGCTTGGCTTTCGTTCAGTCTCTTGAAGACAGGAACATCTTGACATCTAGCAGTGTAGCAATAATACACTCTCCAATGAGACTCTTCACACATATTTAATTTTTAAGAAACACTTTATTTAACTATATAACATATCTACACTAGGCGTCATGTGGAACATCGGATTACTTCAACAACAATAGTCTAATACGTCGTCCAGCAAGGACTATCTTCGATAGAAAAAAACTTCCTACAGTAACACTTCTGGACTAACTCTCTCAATCTCCAGTCTCCCACTCTGGCAATGTCCGCCCTGTTCAGTCTCTCAGAGCCCAATCATTCAGGTAGACCTGTTGACCAGGATGTCATCATCTCGTGCTAGCTATGGTCAACCTTTTCAACACCCGAGGTAGAGTCAAACTCTAAATTTAGCCCTGCAGTGAATATAAACAAACATTTTAACAAATATAAACAGCTTATATAAAAAATTGATAAAAACAGTTGATAGTAACAGGACCTACTATTAGACCCACCACTTAGAAATTAATCATAAATACATCACAGATGCAATAAAAACTTTTTTTATTGCTGATCACGTCATTTCGATAACAATATGGCCATAAACTTTACGTAGAAGCCTTCAGGACGTTTGAAAGCTCTCACTGTCCACACAAACTTTGAGTCCTTATATATATACTCAAATTCTTTTTTCGACAAATCTACATATATTCAGTAAAGTTCCTCTTTCAGAACTTGTGATCTGTAGGGCAGATGATGTAAAGGTCATCTGTTTCTGTGGTCCACGGCGTGGCCAGCACAACGACCAACCTTTACTTTTACCAGGTCCCAATTAGAGCTGAGTGAGCTCAGAGACGCCCAAAAAAACCGAAATTAAAATCCCAGTCTTCACCAGGATTCGTACCCGGAACCCCCGGTTCGGAAGCCAAGCGCTCTATCGCTCAGCCACCGCACCTCGACATCTATGTAGACATGGCTTAAATCAAAGCGTCGGTAGGCTAGATTCTAGAAAAATATTCTAAGGCGCAGTATGTCTAATACACAAACGACATCCAATCTTGCCTGTGGTCTGTTTCCATGTGCATATTGTCACAGCTTGACACATTTGTGTCTTAAGGGCTTGTGTCAATGCGCCTTTCGTAACTCTAGTGTGTCTTAAAGTTGTGTTAACGTGTAACGCTAGTGTGTCTGATCAAGTTATATTCCACGTGTCAATGTGTTGTTTGTAACGCTAGTGTGTCATGCACTGTGTCAAAACAGGACACTCCACGCATGCTTGCCTCTCATCTAAAATCTCCGCAAATCACCAGAGCGAAGCATGCGTGTTTGAATATTTAAATTTGACGACATCACGCAGCTTTGAACTCTTGCCTTCCACTTCCTTGTGCACTATGTCTAGGTAAAGATGTAACGCATGGCTGTCCAAGCAGAGACAATGGTGAAAGAACACGTGGTTATTCGCGCATTTACAGTATCCAATTATTGAATACTTTTATCGAGTTTTTTGGGGGTTTAATTTCAACTTGAATACCATTACGCTATTCTGTTTGTTCAACAAGTGGTTCTCAAAGTGGGGTACGTGGAGACTTTGGATGGGGTACGTGTTGCACTACATCAACTAGGCTGAGTTTTTAAAATTTTACTCATTTATTATGTTCTGTTGATGAATTAAAATGAGGTGGGGCGGGGGGGGGGGGGCGATGGGTTCTCAGCATTACAGAAATTATACAAGGGGTACAAATAGATCAAAAGTTGGGGAAACACTGCCCTATTGTGATGATATGGCGTAAACCTTTTTGACTAGCACAGATTCAAGACTGGTTTGTATTGTGTTTCAATATTGTAAAGCAATGACAGAAATTCAATCCCTCCATTTGAAGCCAATGGCGGTCTATAAATTCTCATTCTATGTATTTCTTGTAATGCTTCAGTATTGCAAGGAGTTCTTCCAGTCAGCTTTGCACAACAAAGTTCTTCTATTTGTTAAATCAGTTCCCACTTTATGAAGCTGATGGGTTGAATCTGACCAAATAATCAGATCGGGTAGGATCGTAAAAAAACTATAGAGTACTCTTACGAAGATTAAGCTCATGACATCAGCGTTGTTAGCGCGACACAAAGAACTTTTCGTCCAGTTTAGGGAATTTCCAGGCTTCCATCTTCCTCCCAACTTTTTCCATTTAAGTTTTTTTCCTTCCATCAATTAGAAGGGTGTAAGCTAATGGTAGACATTAAAAAAAATGAACAGATCTAACATGAAACTTGTGTGAATGTTTGAAAAAAAAGAGTCAAACTCTTAGGTCATAATTGTTCTTCTTTATTCTCTCCCTTTTTACTTTTCCAAACCGGAACAGACCCAGTTCTTCTGTACTATTTACATGATACAAATGAATGCACATGTAGTTATAATCGAAAATAATGATCTAAATTCCCCTTAAGACCTACACGCATCATCGCACAAAAAGTTTGCTTTTAACATAAGGCAAAACAAGATCCTGATATGAATTTTTTTTTTCAATTCCTAGTAACTCACATTTTCTTCATAATCAGAAGGTGGAAGAAATTAGTTATAAGACACAAATAAACTCCTGTAAAAATAAAATTATCATATATTTCAAGCTAAATTTTCGCTCCTAGCGGTATGGCTAGTTAGTTAAGTTGATAGAACTTTACGCTCATAACTTCATTGTCATGAGTTCCATCTCCATACCGACCTTTTATTTTTAGCCATCTTGGAAAGTACTATTTGGTAGTTTTCTTTATTATTTAAACATAAAGTGAAATGTATCTTTTGAAACTATTTATTCATTGTTTCTTTCCATGGGACTTTTATTTTTTTAACTGTATGTTTGATACACTCGATAATAAAGAAATAAACATGCGGCCCGTTCAACAGTCCACTACTTTCATCATATATATATATATATATATATATATATATATATATATATATATATATATGTATGTATGTATGTATGTATGTATGTATGTATGTATGTATGTATGTATGTATGTATGTATGTATGTATGTATGTATGTATGTATGTATGTATGTATGTATGTATGTGTGTATGTGTGTATGTGTGTGTGTGTGTGTGTGTGTGTGTGTGTGTGTGTGTGTGTGTGTGTGTGTGTGTGTGTGCGTGTGTGCGTGTGTGCGTGCGTGCGTGCGTGCGTGCGTGCGTGCGTGCGTGCGTGCGTGCGTGCGTGCGTGCGTGCGTGCGCGCGTGCGTGCGTGTGTGTATATTAACTGCAATAACACATGTAGTTTACTTTTCTACATGAATATAACCTCTTTTCTATTCTTGTCTCCCTTTTCAGGTCAGCAAGAGCGATCTAAAAATAACACAGGAAGTAGATGATGGCAAGAAGAAAGGAATCAAAAAGATTAAGTTTCCGACCATCCCGGCAAGGGACATAACCTACGTCAAGCAAGGGCGTCACTCAGATGGGCGCCTAGACGACGTTGTAGCCTGTATTTACTTGGGTTACATGCCCCGCACCCAGAAGTTTGTCCACGTGCACGTTTATCGCTTCGACGAGGCGGCCACGGCAACCACTTTCGCACAGCAGCTGTCGGGCATCGTGGAGGCTAACTACAATCACGTTCTGGAGGTTGAAGCGGACCTAATCAACAAGGGAGAGGTGGACGACAACAGAATCCATTCCCCAAGCATCGACCTCAACGCCGATGACTCAGCAGTAGGGTCCTCCTCAAGCGCTTTCAGCGACGACGAGCCGCCCAGTTTTAGAAGCGACATCGACCCTGATCTCCAAAGTCTCAAAGACGTGTTGCCTTTTGATAACGTCGCCGAAGAGCTGAAATTTCGGCTGCAGCTGGGAGACGCCCCTCTGCTCCTGCCTCCCAAAGACTACGACACCATAAGCCGTGCTCATGGAAAGCTGGACAAGGTCAAAGAGCGCAGGTGTCTTAATGTCCACATTGTGGGACAAAACGCGATTACTGAAGAGGATGAAAACAGCGCGAGGTTGGGCTCCATGGAAAGCGGAGTGGACACTGCGTCGCCAGGGAGCGATTCAACAGAGAAAAAAGAAAACGTACATAGGACAACGTCTTCATCCACATCCCCAGGAATTTCACCCAGAGAAGAAAGGCGATCGCTTAAAGACAAGAAAGCCTCATCCCTGAACACAAACCACATGAAACTCGATCTGAATTCCAAAAATAGCCAGCATTCAGGCAGCATCTCTCCAGTATCACCCCCGGTCTCAGCCAAGGATTTCGTTTACCCGCCAAAGAAGAAAAGCCCACCGACCAGCCCCCGCCTCTATCGCTCTGAAGTTCCAAAGGACAAGCTGGTGAAGCAGTCCTCCATCAACTCTTATCTCAATGACGTGGCAAGGCCTCAAGACAACGTCTTCCGGGAAGAGAAGCCGACCCACTATTTCCCAAATAGCTCTTCGGAGGATATCTACGCCATGCCGGCAAAGAGGAGCACATCCAAATCATCTAGTAATCCATTGCCCCCAGAGGTCGAGCTTCCTCCCGACTACGACGACGACGTTGTATTCAACAACAACAACATCAACGGCAGCAAGTTCAACAAGGCGGAACCCGTGAATCACAAAGCACGTTTGAAGCGAAACGCCTCTGAAGATTACCCCCGACAGGAGTTTCTCTCGAGCAGCGGAAGGCCAGCTGACATTTGGCGAAACGATCCTTACGCTGCAGCCCGCCCATCCCATCAAGCCAATGACAAATCCAATGCCCCTCGATTTGGCCGCGTTAACTCTACCAAAAAGTAAATTAAAAAAAAGCATGCCACAAACATAAGAAAGGAACGATTAAAAAAAGCCAAGATGTCCATTAATTGTGGCTCGCTAAATTGCACTGATCTACTTAGCATTATTGCGGGCTAAAGATTCTTATTTGTGTATATTGTTCAATTCTAAATGTAATATATATAAACATTCTTGTAGGGAATTGTTACAATTGCGACAAGATTGCAACTGTAGATTGTGATTTAGATTTCTGAGAATATAAAGTGATGTTAGCTCAAATTCTGAAATTGTGCCTGTTGTAAATGGAAATCTGAGATTGCGATTCTTATACTGTGAAAACATTTATATACATATATTAATTACAAAAGAGACACGCATTTGATATCCTGAAGAAAACTACCGCCAAAGACCAAGTGCTTACTGAAAAATACTGTAATCGACCTCGACAGACAATGGCTTTATCTAATATATTGAGATAAAATATGTAGGTCACAGCTGGGTCTTGGTGGTAGACTTCAATCTTCCTTATTGTTTTGGTTCGTACACAATGCCACACATACCTAAACAGAGTTTAGTACAAAAAAATGTTTGTGTGTGTGTCATGATTCAACAGGTTGTGGGTGTGTACATATTGTGTGTATGGCATATACTCAGGCAAAGAGCCTTAGGACAAGGAGAAATCAAACCAATTTAAAGCAAATAAATATTGAGAAGAAATCCATTTGCTGTGGTTCGAGTCCCATATTTCTTTGACTGTTACATCCTTACTATTGATATTAGTATTGAATGTTGGACTCTACTTTCAGCAAATCTAGTAAACAATTTATTGTATTAAGTTTAAGTCTATGAGGTTAAGTTGACATTCAATAATTGTGTAGCCTATAAGTAAAATTCATACCTTGCGATCAGTGGGGGCGGATGATGTGGTCATCAGTTTCTGTCTCCAACTGTTAACCAGGATGTCATGTGGCCAGCACAACGTCCAGACGCCTATTACTTTGACCCATAAAATGTCAGGTCCCCATTAGAGTTTTGTAAATTCAGTTGCTCTCTAGAAATCCAGAAGTTTAAAATCCCATTCTTCACCAAGATTCAAACCTAGGAGCACTCAGTTCATAAGCCATGAGCTTTATCACTGAACCACCTCGCCCCCCCCCCCCCCCCCAAGGGAGGTCTATGATTTTCAGTTCCAGTTCCTTAAGTGTTTAAGTAGAGGAGAGGACCAGCTTTTTTGTTTCTTGTATGATAACTTTGAAGATGATGAGAGGTTGTTATTTATAATTTAAATTGCTAACGAGCCTTAGTGTAGCCTGCTTTCTCCAACACGTTGTTAAATATAATGTTTGGTCTCTGATGCGACTTTAAACCCAGCGAGAAATAGATTCCGACTTAGTCCAGGCTTCAACTCGAGCTCTTAGAGTTTAGAACTAAATACCTGCCAACACAGCTACGTTAATTCATGTCCTGAATTTTTGTTGTATTATATTAATTGCAATACATTGTAATGTAGTGTGGTGAGGAGTTCTTGTTCTTACTCTTTCCACAGCTCTGTTTATTGTGCTGACATTGAGTTGTCTATCTTATATTTCATGAACTTTTTGGGTCAAATCTCTGTAGTACATATTTTATTTGTTTATTTCGGAACAGCCATGGCTAGCGTATCCCATGTACCTATATACATTGTAATATTGGAGTATGCGAATAACTTAATGTCAGTGTGTTCTATTTTATTTTGTAGAGTTTGTTCAACTTTACAATATTCTGTCCGAAACCAGGCAAGTCACAAATATATGGGCGCCAATAGCAACTACCTGGTCAGACAGTGACACTCCGTTATCATTCATAGTTTTTAGATTACGCGGTTCAAATGAATGTAAACATACATTAAAATGTTTTGGGATAAACTTTACACTTCAGTTTATATAGAATTGGTTCTCATGAGCTGCAAATCTTTACCTTTCACACACAAATGGTTCTTATGAACTGTAAATCTTTACTTTCACACAGAAACGGCTCAAATAGACTTTATTTGTGTGGCATAAAAAACTTAAATACCGAGTAAGAGGACTTGAGTTTAAATCCCGGAAATGTTCTCCCAGATTCCCCAACACGTTCACAAAATATGTTTGGATCAGAACGCACTTTGCAAACTATTGCATGAAAAGAAACCTTTACACACACACCTAAAATGGTTCATATAAACTTTTGTTGAGTAGCGTAAGCCGCCTGACTACCGAGTACGGGGGCTCAAGTTCTGATCCACACTCGAACTGATTTGCGTTTTCTGAGCGCCTAAAGGCAGCACGGAAGCCTTGTCCCAGATACCAGCAGAAGTTCACACAAACCTGATTGTATCAGAGGGCACTAAGCAAAGAAAAGAAAACTTTACACACAAAAAAGGTTCACATCATCTGTAATCATTTCACTTTATATCCAGAGATGGCAAAAGGAAAATAAAATATCAATCTCGAGGGCTGCAGTGTCGTAGCTAAGAATTTGCCATAATTTTTGGTCCCGATGCATTTTGCGTAATAATCAATATTTAATGTAAAAACACTCATTTAGGGGCCCCTCCAAGTTGGGGCCAGGGGAGATTTTCTAATTCTTGCGAGGGCAGTAAAGTCTTTCGTCCAAGTCAACCCTAACTTGCCCAGGGGTTCGTGGTGCCTGGGCTGGGCTTTGTACATGATGTTCTGTGAGCCTATTTATAAACACACGTTAATATCCTATACATATTTTATCGTAACTCTTGGGATGCACATTACCCCAATAACAAACTGTATCAATTACTCAAATGTATATAGATATATATCAGCTGACTTAGGGCAATGTATCAGACAATGAAGAATGTACATGAATAAATAATATATTTTTATATAGCAAAAAAAATATATTAATAAACCAAACAAGCAGGAAAAATATATTGATTTACTAAAAATTGTTTTATATCGTCAGTTGTAAAGTGTGATCAATATATCTGTATACTCTTGTCTTATAACATATCATATGCCTATTTTTTTATATTTAATTTCTAATTGTTCTATATCTGCTAATGATGTGTGACTAAGGACTGTAGAGAATAGAATAACAAAAAAAAAAAGGTATTGAATGAATAGAATGGGAAGCGTTTTGGACCAAGACCCAAAACATCCTATAGAGAAAAGAATCTGATAGAGTCTACAGAATCGTAGTAAGAAACATTATTATACGAATCATGCGTTTGATATCTTTTTTAACTGTGTAATTTGAATATGTATTTATTGCTGTTAAAATAATAATTTAAATTAAAGCATTTTTTTTTTGGTTCTTTCTTTTGGTGTTGTTATTATTATTAATATTTCTTCTTAGTTCATAATAATGTTTTTATGCTAGGGCAAATTTTTACGAATTTTCCTTCTTTCCTAGTGCTACTAGAGCATGATATGGGTTGCCTGAGTCAGCCAGGAAAACCAATGACTTGGAAGGATTTAAGTCATTGGCTAACATGCATGACTAGATTGGCCTAGGAAGACTTTTTTTTTAAAGTAACGTCTGTATTTCATATGATAAGATAAGATGTCTTTGCTTGCGTCATTGCCCTCGACAAAATAATCATTTTGAAGTTGAACACTATGAAAATGTATTGTAATAACTTAAGGGAGGCAACTCAACGAGGCACATATATCTTTATTTACAAGACATCACAAGTTCATAAAACATCATCTTTCTTAGGCACAATCTCTCCATATTGGCTCTCTACTTGGGCGGAAATCGTTAGTCCTTCATGTCAACATCCTGTTCTAGTTTGGTTACTAGAAGTGCGCATCTCTGCACTAGCCTGGATGGTGGTGCGCATGGCAAAGTCATAACAGTATTATAGAGGCTTCTCGTCGGTGGACATGATTTACACAAATATTACATTTTACCAACCCATTCAGCTTCATATGCGTATTTAGATAACTTGTTTTGAGATAAAAGAAAGTTTGCTAAATATTGTCCCAAATATCATTCGTTTATTACAGTACCTCCAGAAGTGATCTACGAAGTGATCTCATTTATGATTTGTACCTTATGAAATCCTTTATATTTCTATCCTGCAGAGTGAATGAAAACTCTAATTAAATAGTGTAATTTTGTCTAGTTGTAACTTTTAACAAGAAAAAATGTAGTCTGTACAGCATTGAGTATTTGAAATTGAACACCATGCCTTCCTTGTCAAACAAGCGAGTGCCTATGTGCCCTTTTTTTTTATAAACGCTATGAAACCAATTATGTTGGAGGATCATTTGAGATGACGCCTGATGCCAACCAGATAAAAAGATAGAGGTTTGAAAAACTTTCGAACACTTAAAGATAAAGCCTAGAATACACTCACCAAATCTCTCTTTGACCTAATGTTTAGAAGATGATGATTAGTGAGAGCTTTAAAATATCTCTTAACTTATAGTAATATACTGAAAGCCTCCTACTATAGGCAAATCATTGATTTTACCAGCGGTGAAGTTGTAAAAGAAATTTCATGGTTGGGCTTTGTGGCCGGTGTCTTGTTCGGGCCTCTTGATGAAGAATGCAATTTTAAAGACATGGTCGGCATTCTGGCGACACTCCAAAAGGGAAAATCTGCTTCCGGAACACATGTTATCTCATTATGTTGTGTACGATTCTGACGTGAAAATTTAGAATTGGTCGTATCTGGATAGTTTATAATAGGAGTGTCTTTCTTGTATTTCGAAGGAGAGCCTTTCATTTTTCTTTTTTACTATTCACTATTCATTTCTTCATTTCCTTCGGATAGAGTGCGATGTTCAAGTGTGGTATTTCTTCTCTCATAGTGCCAGTCTTCTCGTTTCCTTGTCCGGCTCTAACGATTTTCTTTAAAATTTCAAGGAATGTGCATATTAGTGAGACAAATATTCTCAACACATTGGCCACATCGGGAAAACTCGAGGTCGACCGTTATATCGGTTTGAAAATGTCTCATTATCGAAAAATTAATTTTGGCTAGAATGTTTTATGAATGAAAATTTTCCATGACGTGAACGGGAAAATCACAGCTTACGTCACTAGGCTTACCGCAGTACACTAAAATATTTCTTTGCAAACAAGAACAATTTTTAACGAATCAATAGACCTAATTAAACATTTGCGCAACAACCTATGTAGAGGTGTCCGAGTATCCCGAAATAAAAATCACATTCTTCACCAGGATTCGCCATGATCCTAGTTCAGAAGCCAAGCGCTTTACCGCTCAGCCACCGCACCCGCTATTAATAATCGATGATAATACATTAATCAATGAAAGAAAAACTAGTTATTTTAAAACTTAGATGTAATTAATTTTGTTTTAAATAGAAAAAGGAGCTTACTCCTATAGTAATGTGATGTGGCAGTGATTTTGCGGTTCTTTCTTTAAGATAATTTACGAAAACATATTTTAAATATATACTTTATTTTTGTTTTCAATGTCCTCATTGATTGTGTGCGTGCTTACGTGTGTCTGTGTGTGTGTGTGTGTTTTGGCCTCTTTTGGTGAACGACATCTCATAGAGCACTCTCTCAAGGACTGTAGAGTGTAGACTGTAGAGTGTAGACTGTAGACTGTAGAGTGTAGAGTGTAGAGTGTAGAGTGTAGAGTGTAGACTGTAGAGTGTAGAGTGTAGACTGTAGAGTGTAGAGTGTAGAGTGTAGAGTGTAGACTGTAGACTGTAGACTGTAGAGTGTAGAGTGTAGAGTGTAGAGTGTAGAGTGTAGAGTGTAGACTGTAGAGTGTAGAGTGTAGACTGTAGAGTGTAGAGTGTAGAGTGTAGAGTGTAGACTGTAGAGTGTAGAGTGTAGACTGTAGAGTGTAGAGTGTAGAGTGTAGACTGTAGAGTGTAGACTGTAGAGTGTAGAGTGTAGACTGTAGAGTGTAGAGTGTAGACTGTAGACTGTAGAGTGTAGAGTGTAGACTGTAGACTGTAGAGTGTAGACTGTAGAGTGTAGAGTGTAGACTGTAGAGTGTAGAGTGTAGACTGTAGAGTGTAGAGTGTAGAGTGTAGACTGTAGAGTGTAGACTGTAGAGTGTAGAGTGTAGAGTGTAGAGTGTAGAGTGTAGAGTGTAGACTGTAGAGTGTAGAGTGTAGACTGTAGAGTGTAGAGTGTAGAGTGTAGAGTGTAGACTGTAGAGTGTAGAGTGTAGAGTGTAGAGTGTAGAGTGTAGAGTGTAGAGTGTAGACTGTAGAGTGTAGACTGTAGAGTGTAGAGTGTAGAGTGTAGACTGTAGACTGTAGAGTGTAGACTGTAGAGTGTAGAGTGTAGACTGTAGAGTGTAGAGTGTAGAGTGTAGACTGTAGAGTGTAGACTGTAGAGTGTAGAGTGTAGAGTGTAGAGTGTAGACTGTAGAGTGTAGAGTGTAGACTGTAGAGTGTAGAGTGTAGAGTGTAGAGTGTAGACTGTAGAGTGTAGAGTGTAGAGTGTAGACTGTAGAGTGTAGACTGTAGAGTGTAGAGTGTAGAGTGTAGAGTGTAGACTGTAGAGTGTAGAGTGTAGACTGTAGACTGTAGACTGTAGACTGTAGACTGTAGAGTGTAGAGTGTAGACTGTAGAGTGTAGAGTGTAGAGTGTAGACTGTAGAGTGTAGACTGTAGAGTGTAGAGTGTAGACTGTAGACTGTAGACTGTAGAGTGTAGACTGTAGAGTGTAGAGTGTAGACTGTAGAGTGTAGAGTGTAGAGTGTAGACTGTAGAGTGTAGACTGTAGAGTGTAGACTGTAGAGTGTAGAGTGTAGAGTGTAGACTGTAGAGTGTAGACTGTAGAGTGTAGAGTGTAGACTGTAGAGTGTAGACTGTAGAGTGTAGAGTGTAGACTGTAGAGTGTAGAGTGTAGACTGTAGAGTGTAGAGTGTAGACTGTAGACTGTAGACTGTAGACTGTAGAGTGTAGAGTGTAGAGTGTAGAGTGTAGAGTGTAGAGTGTAGAGTGTAGAGTGTAGAGTGTAGACTGTAGAGTGTAGAGTGTAGAGTGTAGAGTGTAGACTGTAGACTGTAGACTGTAGACTGTAGAGTGTAGAGTGTAGAGTGTAGACTGTAGAGTGTAGAGTGTAGAGTGTAGACTGTAGAGTGTAGAGTGTAGAGTGTAGACTGTAGACTGTAGACTGTAGACTGTAGAGTGTAGACTGTAGAGTGTAGACTGTAGAGTGTAGAGTGTAGAGTGTAGAGTGTAGACTGTAGAGTGTAGAGTGTAGACTGTAGACTGTAGACTGTAGACTGTAGACTGTAGAGTGTAGAGTGTAGAGTGTAGAGTGTAGAGTGTAGACTGTAGAGTGTAGAGTGTAGAGTGTAGACTGTAGAGTGTAGAGTGTAGACTGTAGAGTGTAGACTGTAGAGTGTAGAGTGTAGAGTGTAGAGTGTAGAGTGTAGAGTGTAGACTGTAGAGTGTAGAGTGTAGACTGTAGAGTGTAGAGTGTAGAGTGTAGACTGTAGAGTGTAGAGTGTAGACTGTAGACTGTAGAGTGTAGACTGTAGAGTGTAGACTGTAGAGTGTAGACTGTAGACTGTAGAGTGTAGACTGTAGAGTGTAGAGTGTAGACTGTAGACTGTAGAGTGTAGACTGTAGAGTGTAGAGTGTAGAGTGTAGACTGTAGAGTGTAGAGTGTAGACTGTAGAGTGTAGAGTGTAGACTGTAGAGTGTAGAGTGTAGAGTGTAGACTGTAGAGTGTACAGTGTAGAGTGTAGACTGTAGACTGTAGAGTGTAGACTGTAGAGTGTAGACTGTAGACTGTAGAGTGTAGACTGTAGACTGTAGACTGTAGACTGTAGAGTGTAGACTGTAGACTGTAGAGTGTAGACTGTAGACTGTAGAGTGTAGAGTGTAGACTGTAGACTGTAGAGTGTAGACTGTAGAGTGTAGACTGTAGAGTGTAGACTGTAGAGTGTAGAGTGTAGACTGTAGAGTGTAGAGTGTAGACTGTAGACTGTAGAGTGTAGACTGTAGAGTGTAGACTGTAGACTGTAGAGTGTAGACTGTAGAGTGTAGAGTGTAGACTGTAGAGTGTAGAGTGTAGACTGTAGACTGTAGACTGTAGACTGTAGACTGTAGAGTGTAGACTGTAGACTGTAGAGTGTAGACTGTAGACTGTAGACTGTAGAGTGTAGAGTGTAGACTGTAGACTGTAGACTGTAGACTGTAGACTGTAGACTGTAGACTGTAGAGTGTAGAGTGTAGACTGTAGAGTGTAGACTGTAGAGTGTAGAGTGTAGAGTGTAGACTGTAGAGTGTAGAGTGTAGAGTGTAGAGTGTAGACTGTAGACTGTAGACTGTAGAGTGTAGACTGTAGAGTGTAGAGTGTAGAGTGTAGAGTGTAGACTGTAGACTGTAGACTGTAGAGTGTAGAGTGTAGAGTGTAGAGTGTAGACTGTAGAGTGTAGACTGTAGAGTGTAGACTGTAGAGTGTAGAGTGTAGACTGTAGACTGTAGACTGTAGAGTGTAGACTGTAGACTGTAGACTGTAGACTGTAGACTGTAGACTGTAGAGTGTAGACTGTAGACTGTAGACTGTAGAGTGTAGACTGTAGAGTGTAGACTGTAGAGTGTAGACTGTAGAGTGTAGACTGTAGAGTGTAGACTGTAGACTGTAGACTGTAGACTGTAGAGTGTAGACTGTAGACTGTAGAGTGTAGAGTGTAGAGTGTAGAGTGTAGACTGTAGAGTGTAGACTGTAGACTGTAGACTGTAGACTGTAGAGTGTAGACTGTAGACTGTAGAGTGTAGAGTGTAGAGTGTAGAGTGTAGACTGTAGACTATAGAGTGTAGACTGTAGAGCTGTAGACTGTAGAGTGTAGAGTGTAGAGTGTAGACTGTAGAGTGTAGAGCTGTAGAGTGTAGACTGTAGAGTGTAGAGCTGTAGAGTGTAGACTGTAGAGTGTAGAGTGTAGACTGTAGAGTGTAGAGCTGTAGAGTGTAGACTGTAGAGCTGTAGACTGTAGAGTGTAGAGTGTAGAGTGTAGAGTGTAGACTGTAGACTGTAGAGTGTAGACTGTAGAGTGTAGAGTGTAGACTGTAGAGTGTAGAGTGTAGACTGTATAGTGTAGACTGTAGAGTGTAGACTGTAGAGTGTAGACTGTAGAGTGTAGACTGTAGACTGTAGACTGTAGACTGTAGAGTGTAGACTGTAGAGTGTAGACTGTAGAGTGTAGACTGTAGAGTGTAGACTGTAGAGTGTAGACTGTAGAGTGTAGACTGTAGAGTGTAGAGTGTAGACTGTAGACTGTAGAGTGTAGACTGTAGAGTGTAGAGTGTAGACTGTAGAGTGTAGACTGTAGAGTGTAGACTGTAGACTGTAGAGTGTAGACTGTAGAGTGTAGACTGTAGACTGTAGAGTGTAGACTGTAGAGTGTAGACTGTAGAGTGTAGACTGTAGAGTGTAGACTGTAGAGTGTAGACTGTAGAGTTTAGACTGTAGAGTGTAGACTGTAGAGTGTAGAGTGTAGAGTGTAGACTGTAGAGTGTAGACTGTAGAGTGTAGAGTGTAGAGTGTAGAGTGTAGACTTTAGAGTGTAGACTGTAGAGTGTAGAGTGTAGACTGTAGACTGTAGAGTGTAGAGTGTAGAGTGTAGAGTGTAGAGTGTAGAGTGTAGAGTGTAGACTGTAGACTGTAGAGTGTAGAGTGTAGACTGTAGAGTGTAGAGTGTAGACTGTAGAGTGTAGAGTGTAGACTGTAGAGTGTAGAGTGTAGACTGTAGAGTGTAGACTGTAGAGTGTAGAGTGTAGAGTGTAGACTGTAGACTGTAGAGTGTAGACTGTAGAGTGTAGAGTGTAGACTGTAGACTGTAGACTGTAGACTGTAGAGTGTAGAGTGTAGAGTGTAGAGTGTAGAGTGTAGACTGTAGACTGTAGACTGTAGACTGTAGACTGTAGAGTGTAGAGTGTAGAGTGTAGACTGTAGAGTGTAGAGTGTAGAGTGTAGAGTGTAGACTGTAGAGTGTAGAGTGTAGAGTGTAGAGTGTAGAGTGTAGAGTGTAGACTGTAGAGTGTAGAGTGTAGACTGTAGAGTGTAGAGTGTAGACTGTAGAGTGTAGACTGTAGAGTGTAGACTGTAGAGTGTAGACTGTAGAGTGTAGACTGTAGAGTGTAGACTGTAGAGTGTAGACTGTAGACTGTAGAGTGTAGAGTGTAGAGTGTAGAGTGTAGACTGTAGAGTGTAGACTGTAGAGTGTAGACTGTAGACTGTAGAGTGTAGACTGTAGAGTGTAGACTGTAGAGTGTAGACTGTTGAGTGTAGACTGTAGAGTGTAGAGTGTAGAGTGTAGACTGTAGAGTGTAGAGTGTAGAGTGTAGACTGTAGAGTGTAGACTGTAGAGTGTAGACTGTAGAGTGTAGACTGTAGAGTGTAGACTGTAGAGTGTAGACTTTAGAGTGTAGACTGTAGAGTGTAGACTGTAGAGTGTAGACTGTAGAGTGTAGACTTTAGAGTGAAGACTGTAGAGTGTAGACTGTAGAGTGTAGACTGTAGAGTGTAGAGTGTAGACTGTAGAGTGTAGAGTGTAGACTGTAGAGTGTAGAGTGTAGACTGTAGAGTGTAGAGTGTAGACTGTAGAGTGTAGAGTGTAGACTGTAGAGTGTAGACTGTAGAGTGTAGACTGTAGAGTGTAGAGTGTAGACTGTAGAGTGTAGAGTGTAGACTGTAGAGTGTAGACTGTAGAGTGTAGACTTTAGAGTGTAGACTGTAGAGTGTAGACTGTAGAGTGTAGAGTGTAGACTGTAGAGTGTAGAGTGTAGACTTTAGAGTGTAGACTGTAGAGTGTAGAGTGTAGAGTGTAGACTGTAGAGTGTAGACTTTAGAGTGTAGACTGTAGAATGTAGACTGTAGAGTGTAGAGTGTAGACTGTAGAGTGTAGACTGTAGAGTGTAGACTTTAGAGTGTAGACTGTAGAGTGTAGACTGTAGAGTGTAGACTGTAGAGTGTAGACTGTAGAGTGTAGACTGTAGACTGTAGAGTGTAGAGTGTAGACTGTAGACTGTAGAGTGTAGACTGTAGAGTGTAGACTGTAGAGTGTAGACTGTAGACTGTAGACTGTAGAGTGTAGAGTGTAAAGTGTAGACTGTAGAGTGTAGACTGTAGAGTGTAGACTGTAGACTGTAGACTGTAGAGTGTAGACTGTAGAGTGTAGACTGTAGAGTGTAGAGTGTAGACTGTAGAGTGTAGACTGTAGACTGTAGACTGTAGAGTGTAGACTGTAGAGTGTAGACTGTAGAGTGTAGAGTGTAGAGTGTAGACTGTAGAGTGTAGACTGTAGAGTGTAGACTGTAGAGTGTAGAGTGTAGAGTGTAGACTGTAAAGTGTAGACTGTAGAGTGTAGACTGTAGAGTGTAGACTGTAGAGTGTAGAGTGTAGAGTGTAGACTGTAGAGTGTAGACTGTAGAGTGTAGAGTGTAGAGTGTAGACTGTAGAGTGTAGACTGTAGACTGTAGAGTGTAGACTGTAGAGTGTAGACTGTAGAGTGTAGACTGTAGAGTGTAGACTGTAGAGTGTAGAGTGTAGAGTGTAGAGTGTAGACTGTAGAGTGTAGAGTGTAGAGTGTAGACTGTAGAGTGTAGACTTTAGAGTGTAGACTGTAGAGTGTAGACTTTAGAGTGTAGACTGTAGAGTGTAGACTGTAGAGTGTAGACTGTAGAGTGTAGACTTTAGAGTGTAGACTTTAGAGTGTAGACTGTAGAGTGTAGACTGTAGAGTGTAGACTTTAGAGTGTAGACTGTAGAGTGTAGACTGTAGAGTGTAGACTGTAGAGTGTAGACTTTAGAGTGTAGACTGTAGAGTGTAGACTGTAGAGTGTAGATTGTAGAGTGTAGACTTTAGAGTGTAGACTGTAGAGTGTAGACTGTAGAGTGTAGACTGTAGAGTGTAGACTGTAGAGTGTAGACTGTAGAGTGTAGACTGTATAGTGTAGACTTTAGAGTGTAGACTGTAGAGTGTAGACTGTAGAGTGTAGACTGTAGAGTGTAGACTTTAGAGTGTAGACTTTAGAGTGTAGAGTGTAGACTTTAGAGTGTAGAGTGTAGACTGTATAGTGTAGACTGTAGAGTGTAGACTGTAGAGTGTAGACTGTAGAGTGTAGACTGTAGACTGTAGACTGTAGACTGTAGAGTGTAGAGTGTAGACTGTAGAGTGTAGACTGTAGAGTGTAGACTGTAGAGTGTAGAGTGTAGACTGTAGAGTGTAGACTGTAGAGTGTAGAGTGTAGACTGTAGAGTGTAGACTGTAGAGTGTAGACTGTAGACTGTAGAGTGTAGACTGTAGAGTGTAGACTGTAGAGTGTAGACTGTAGACTGTAGAGTGTAGACTGTAGAGTGTAGACTGTAGAGTGTAGACTGTAGAGTGTAGACTGTAGAGTGTAGACTGTAGAGTTTAGACTGTAGAGTGTAGACTGTAGAGTGTAGAGTGTAGAGTGTAGACTGTAGAGTGTAGACTGTAGAGTGTAGAGTGTAGAGTGTAGAGTGTAGACTTTAGAGTGTAGACTGTAGAGTGTAGAGTGTAGACTGTAGACTGTAGAGTGTAGAGTGTAGAGTGTAGAGTGTAGAGTGTAGAGTGTAGAGTGTAGACTGTAGACTGTAGAGTGTAGAGTGTAGACTGTAGAGTGTAGAGTGTAGACTGTAGAGTGTAGAGTGTAGACTGTAGAGTGTAGAGTGTAGACTGTAGACTGTAGAGTGTAGAGTGTAGAGTGTAGACTGTAGACTGTAGAGTGTAGAGTGTAGACTGTAGAGTGTAGAGTGTAGACTGTAGACTGTAGAGTGTAGACTGTAGAGTGTAGAGTGTAGAGTGTAGAGTGTAGACTGTAGACTGTAGACTGTAGAGTGTAGAGTGTAGACTGTAGAGTGTAGAGTGTAGACTGTAGAGTGTAGAGTGTAGACTGTAGAGTGTAGACTGTAGAGTGTAGAGTGTAGAGTGTAGAGTGTAGAGTGTAGAGTGTAGACTGTAGAGTGTAGAGTGTAGACTGTAGAGTGTAGAGTGTAGACTGTAGAGTGTAGACTGTAGAGTGTAGACTGTAGAGTGTAGACTGTAGGGTGTAGACTGTAGAGTGTAGACTGTAGAGTCTAGACTGTAGACTGTAGAGTGTAGAGTGTAGAGTGTAGACTGTAGAGTGTAGACTGTAGAGTGTAGACTGTAGACTGTAGAGTGTAGACTGTAGAGTGTAGACTGTAGAGTGTAGACTGTTGAGTGTAGACTGTAGAGTGTAGAGTGTAGAGTGTAGACTGTAGAGTGTAGAGTGTAGAGTGTAGACTGTAGAGTGTAGACTGTAGAGTGTAGACTGTAGAGTGTAGACTGTAGAGTGTAGACTTTAGAGTGTAGACTGTAGAGTGTAGACTGTAGAGTGTAGACTGTAGAGTGTAGACTTTAGAGTGTAGACTGTAGAGTGTAGACTGTAGAGTGTAGACTGTAGAGTGTAGAGTGTAGACTGTAGAGTGTAGAGTGTAGACTGTAGAGTGTAGAGTGTAGACTGTAGAGTGTAGAGTGTAGACTGTAGAGTGTAGAGTGTAGACTGTAGAGTGTAGACTGTAGAGTGTAGACTGTAGAGTGTAGAGTGTAGACTGTAGAGTGTAGAGTGTAGACTGTAGAGTGTAGACTGTAGAGTGTAGACTTTAGAGTGTAGACTGTAGAGTGTAGACTGTAGAGTGTAGAGTGTAGACTGTAGAGTGTAGAGTGTAGACTTTAGAGTGTAGACTGTAGAGTGTAGAGTGTAGAGTGTAGACTGTAGAGTGTAGACTTTAGAGTGTAGACTGTAGAATGTAGACTGTAGAGTGTAGAGTGTAGACTGTAGAGTGTAGACTGTAGAGTGTAGACTGTAGAGTGTAGACTTAAAAGTAGACTGTAGAGTGTAGACTGTAGAGTGTAGACTGTAGAGTGTAGACTGTAGACTGTAGAGTGTAGAGTGTAGACTGTAGAGTGTAGACTGTAGAGTGTAGACTGTAGACTGTAGAGTGTAGACTGTAGACTGTAGACTGTAGAGTGTAGACTGTAGAGTGTAGACTGTAGTGTGTAGACTGTAGACTGTAGACTGTAGAGTGTAGAGTGTAAAGTGTAGACTGTAGAGTGTAGACTGTAGAGTGTAGACTGTAGACTGTAGACTGTAGAGTGTAGACTGTAGAGTGTAGACTGTAGAGTGTAGAGTGTAGAGTGTAGACTGTAGAGTGTAGACTGTAGACTGTAGACTGTAGAGTGTAGACTGTAGAGTGTAGAGTGTAGAGTGTAGAGTGTAGACTGTAGAGTGTAGACTGTAGAGTGTAGACTGTAGAGTGTAGAGTGTAGAGTGTAGACTGTAAAGTGTAGACTGTAGAGTGTAGACTGTAGAGTGTAGACTGTAGAGTGTAGAGTGTAGAGTGTAGACTGTAGAGTGTAGACTGTAGAGTGTAGAGTGTAGAGTGTAGACTGTAGAGTGTAGACTGTAGACTGTAGAGTGTAGACTGTAGAGTGTAGACTGTAGAGTGTAGACTGTAGAGTGTAGACTGTAGAGTGTAGAGTGTAGAGTGTAGAGTGTAGACTGTAGAGTGTAGAGTGTAGAGTGTAGACTGTAGAGTGTAGACTTTAGAGTGTAGACTGTAGAGTGTAAACTTTAGAGTGTAGACTGTAGAGTGTAGACTGTAGAGTGTAGACTGTAGAGTGTAGACTTTAGAGTGTAGACTTTAGAGTGTAGACTGTAGAGTGTAGACTGTAGAGTGTAGACTGTAGAGTGTAGACTGTAGAGTGTAGACTGTAGAGTGTAGACTGTAGAGTGTAGACTGTAGAGTGTAGACTGTAGAGTGTAGACTGTAGAGTGTAGACTGTAGAGTGTAGAGTGTAGACTGTAGAGTGTAGACTGTAGAGTGTAGACTGTAGAGTGTAGAGTGTAGACTGTAGACTGTAGAGTGTAGACTGTAGAGTGTAGATTGTAGAGTGTAGACTGTAGACTGTAGAGTGTAGAGTGTAGAGTGTAGACTGTAGAGTGTAGACTGTAGAGTGTAGAGTGTAGAGTGTAGAGTGTAGACTGTAGAGTGTAGAGTGTAGACTGTAGAGTGTAGACTGTAGAGTGTAGACTGTAGAGTGTAGACTGTAGACTGTAGAGTGTAGAGTGTAGAGTGTAGACTGTAGAGTGTAGACTGTAGACTGTAGAGTGTAGACTGTAGAGTGTAGAGTGTAGACTGTAGAGTGTAGACTGTAGAGTGTAGACTGTAGACTGTAGACTGTAGACTGTAGACTGTAGAGTGTAGACTGTAGAGTGTAGACTGTAGAGTGTAGACTGTAGAGTGTAGAGTGTAGACTGTAGAGTGTAGACTGTAGAGTGTAGACTGTAGACTGTAGAGTGTAGACTGTAGAGTGTAGACTGTAGAGTGTAGACTTTAGAGTGTAGACTGTATAGTGTAGACTGTAGAGTGTAGACTGTAGAGTGTAGACTGTAGACTGTAGAGTGTAGACTGTAGAGTGTAGAGTGTAGAGTGTAGAGTGTAGAGTGTAGACTGTAGAGTGTAGAGTGTAGAGTGTAGACTGTATAGTGTAGACTGTAGAGTGTAGACTGTATAGTGTAGACTGTAGAGTGTAGACTGTAGAGTGTAGACTGTAGAGTGTAGACTGTAGACTGTAGAGTGTAGACTGTAGACTGTAGACTGTAGAGTGTAGAGTGTAGACTGTAGAGTGTAGACTTTAGAGTGTAGACTGTATAGTGTAGACTGTAGAGTGTAGACTGTAGAGTGTAGACTGTAGACTGTAGAGTGTAGACTGTAGAGTGTAGACTGTAGAGTGTAGACTGTAGACTGTAGAGTGTAGACTGTAGACTGTAGACTGTAGAGTGTAGAGTGTAGACTGTAGAGTGTAGACTTTAGAGTGTAGACTGTATAGTGTAGACTGTAGAGTGTAGACTGTAGACTGTAGAGTGTAGACTGTAGAGTGTAGACTGTAGAGTGTAGACTGTAGAGTGTAGAGTGTAGAGTGTAGAGTGTAGAGTGTAGACTGTAGAGTGTAGACTTTAGAGTGTAGACTGTAGAGTGTAGACTGTAGAGTGTAGACTGTAGAGTGTAGACTGTAGAGTGTAGAGTGTAGACTGTAGAGTGTAGACTGTAGAGTGTAGACTGTAGAGTATAGACTGTAGACTGTAGAGTGTAGACTGTAGAGTGTAGACTGTAGAGTGTAGACTGTAGAGTGTAGAGTGTAGACTGTAAAGTGTAGACTGTAGAGTGTAGACTGTAGAGTGTAGACTGTAGAGTGTAGAGTGTAGACTGTAGAGTGTAGAGCCCTATTCTAGAGAGACATTCCCGCCGTCCACATCTAATGAAGGTAAAGGTGCCGTTTACATTGGTGGCAAAGGAACCAGCCGTCTTTCGTTTGGCTTGCTTTTCCTTTTTGCAATGTCTATATTAATAGCGGGGCTAAATGGTTAAGCGCTTGTCTTTTTAGCCTGGGGTCCTGGGTTCGAATCTCGGTAAAGACTGCGATTTTGAATATCGAGATTTTTAGGGCGCCTCCGAGTCCACCCAACTCTAATGGGTACCTGACATTAGTTGAAGAAAGTTAAAGGCGGTTGGTCGTTGTGCTAGCCACTTGACACCCTGCTCGTTAACCGTTGGCAAAACAAAACAGATGACCTTAACATCACCTGGCCTATAGATAGCAGGGTTTTAAAGGGGAACAAACTAGTTTTTTTTTTTTATATTAAAAGTCATGACAATAAAGGAAGTGCCAGATGGAATCCATGTTTAATCACAAGGCTGTATCAACAAAAGATCAAAGTTTTGACCATATCCAGCTACCAAGTACGTCACAGAAAGCAACCTTTGAACTTTAAATCCTTTTTGTCATTAAAGAGTTCAGTCACAGGGGAGCTAATGCTAGAGTGTTGAGCCACACAGGAGTTACCTAAAGCAAATACGTCAGATCAGGCTTACCGCCACTAATCTCTGTCTTACACGTCGAGTGAAGCAGATAACAACTCGATTGCTTAGAACATCTAAACTTTAAACAAATGTTTTGTTTTTCCTAGGTCAAAATGTGTTTTTTTTTTAATTCTTTTGACCTATGTAGCCTTTACGTTTGGTGGTGTCAAGATCAAGGCCATTCCTCCAGTAGACAAGTTTGCATGTGTGTGTATGTGTGCATGACTAAGATGAGTGTTTGTGAAGCGGCTGGACAAGATCACGAGGACGTTGTGATGACAGCATATTGACCAAGCTGAAATATTGGTCCTGATGAGCGGGGCCAATCGTTACAGTAGCCCTCAACACTGACCTGCGTCGTCGCAGAATCACTCATAGCAGTAAACAGGTTTAGAACCTGGGCCGGCCCTAACTATTGCGGGACCCTATGCGAAACGGATTGCGCGGAGCCCAGTCTGGGTAGAAATAAGGATAATATGAACAAATTAAGATTTTGTATTGGAAAATAAATTCTTTCCCTTTTATTCATTCTTTACTAAGTACAAAATCACGATCCAATTTACTTTACGAGTTCTGCGTGTACGGAAGTCATACAGTGTATCATGAACTTTCAGGTCCCTACATAGATCACACTCCATAGCAAGAATTGCCAAATTGCTAAATCTTCGTGAACTGTTGACCTCAAGTAATTCTTGATTAGTTTGAGGCGCGAAAAGCTTCTTTCACCAGATGTCACAGTTACGGGTATTGTTAAAATATTCAAAGTAGTTTGGGGATGCAGTGGATCTTTCATTATTCGACGGATAAGCTAAATTTTCTACCGGGATTTAGGCGATATTTGGTAAAATATGCCTATTTTGTCTATTTTTCAGGAGATTTTTATGAGTTTTCAATAGATTTTAATAGTTTCAGATTTCCATGAATTCCTGGAAAATCAGGAAGCCGCAGCAACTATGTTAAGTTATAATAGTTTAATTTAATAATGTACACCTAGAATTAGGGCGGGGCCTATGAAAGTGCGGGGCCCACTGAGGCCGCATATGTTGCAGTGGTCTAAGGCCGGCCCTGTTTAGAACCACACATGGCAGTAAATAGGTTTAGAATCTCATGCAGAGAGTACTTCGAGTATCGATGTGCCATTACCATTGGAAACTTACGATTTTGAAAGTTATCGAATCTCTATATCTATTGAATGTAAAACCATTTCGTATTCAATAATGCTATAATTTAAATAACAACATTGTTTAGAGCTGACCTTTGGGCTTTCAGCGAACTGCATTAAGGACCTGGGGCGACTCTGGGAAGTATGTCGGTGGTCGGTATTAAAGTTAGGGTAGGAAAGGACTACTGGAACTAAAGACAAGACCCTTTGATGGTTGAAGTCACTGTATGTGTGTTTTATAAACAATCTTAATTAACTTATCTTATCTTATATAATACAGACGTTACTTCATCAAAAGGAGATGATTACGTCCTACGCGTCATGCAATCAGTCATGCATATTTACCAATGACTTAAATTCTGCCAAGTCACTGGTTTTCCTGGCTAGCTCAGGCAACCCATTCCATGCTCTAATAGCACTAGGGAAGAAGGAGTATTTGTACAAATTTGTCCTAGCATATGGAACGAGGAATGTGCCTTTATCCTTGTGTCTTCCAGAGTATTTTATTAAATTTTGTTTTTGTATTTGAAGATTATAGTTCAGTGTTTTATGTATAATTGCTAGTTTACTTTTGAGTCTTCTGTTCTGAAGGCTTTCTAAATTTAGTGATTTTACTAAAGGTGTTACTCTAGTCAAATGTAAATATTCGTTTGTTATGAATCTCACTGCTCTCTTTTGTGTCTGTTCCAGTTTCTTATACATATTCTATTATTGGCCTAACCAAGGTTAAATAACATTTAGTTTTATGTTCTTATTTGATTTCTAGAAATTTCTTTTAATAAACCCTAATGCTTTGTTTGATTTTTTTACAGTTTGATCAATATGTGGATTCCTTGACAGTTTTTCATTTATTATAACACCTTTGAGTGCTTGCTTTAGATTTATGACGCTATGTTTTGCATATGTGTTCAAACGGGTTTTTATTTTAAGAACAATAGTTATTGTTGTCAGATAGATAGATAGGTACATAGATAGACAATAGATAGATAGATAGATAGATAGATAGATAGATAAATAGATAGATAGATAGATAGATAGATAGATAGATAGATAGATAGATAGATAGATAGATACATTTATGGACAATAGATAGATAGATAGATAAATGTGTCTGGTAATCATATGCACAGATTACGTACACATCTTGTTGAAGATTTCTTCTAAACATGGACTACTAAATATAACCTCCATTTCAACCATAGACACACCCAACTAAAACATGCAAATATTTGTTGAACAAGGTTAGTGTCTTTCGAAATAAATGAGACAGCGCTTGAAGACAACATAAACAAAACACACACACACACACACACATATATAAACAAGAATGCTGAGATACAAGGTATACATAATACATGAGAACAACATGAATAGTACACAGTGGTAGAGGAGCTCCAAACGTCAAATTTTATGGAGACTTTTGTGGACGCTGCGTGCAAGTCTTAGCCCAGTACGACGCTGGCCTTAATGTATCCAGCAGTATGCTAGGGAGGTAAACGCGTAACTCCCCAAGGGCCCTTCAAAAGTAGCACAACTGGAAGATTTTATTTCCTTATATTACAAAGGGGGATGATTCAATGTTTTATTCGTAGCTCATAATGTGGGTTATAAAAAAAACAACTTTTACTTTTCTTGTTCTATGTCCAAATATGAGACTGAGATTTCTCTTTAGTGGTTACGGTGTACGACAAGATCATGTAGCCAGCACAACTGATTAAGAATCTTATGTCCCCCCCCCCAACAGATGTTTGGCATCTTTTCAATTTGAATGCGTAACTCACGAGCATCCCCCCCCCCCCCGTAGTGGTCCACCAAGGCAGGTAAAATGAGAGGTGTGTTTTATTAAAAAAATGCCTTACATATTTTATTTATAAAATAAATTAGCTCACCTGCAGAAGATAAAAAGTAGCCGCTGCTCTGGAACTTTGCAAGCTGCAAAATATCTTAAAATCTGATTTTCGATATTCGTAATAGTTTCTTTTTAAATCAACGTGACAGACGCAACGACAGACAGACAATAAAAAACTAATAGAGGGTTTCCCTTCTTATGAGGCCTTCAAATAAAGGACATATTGTTAGTCAAATTTTAGGAAAATCGTTTGAAGAGTTTGTAAGCTTAAAACGATGAAGTGTATTAGTAACTTTTAGAAACATACTGTCCAGATTAGCGCGCTAGTAGTTCATGTTCTTATGACTGATTGGAGATTTTTATAAAATGGAGAAATCCAGAAATATAACCCTAACCCTAATCCTAGCCCTTATTTGAAGGAGCATTCAAAACATGTAAAACAAATTGAAAATAAACAAAAAAATTGACTTCTAACCGATGTTTGATATAGACCTAGATCCAAATCTGTAGTCAAATTTAAATTTATTTCATTTTAACTTGAACAATTATAACGGTCAAACCACAAAAACAGATGAACTTTACATCATCTGCCCTATAGACCACAAGGTCTGAAAGAGGAACTAGATAGGCCAGGTTCACATCTAACTTTGCATTCACTTGCACCTATCCTTTGATCAGCTGGACCGTTGGGGCACTACCTTCTTTTTCCATTCTTATCTGTCATTTGTCTTTGACAAATTTTATTCCGATGTTCTTTCTGTCTTTGTAACCTTGTTTTATCGTACCTTCGCTGATGTTTAATGCGGCTTATTTCTTATGGATTCTCTAATCGTGTATTTGATTATAATGTTAAGCTTACATATGTAAATAAAATAAAACAAACACATACTTGAAGACATATTTGTTATTAAACACAATGTATTCATTCATTTCAATTTCTATAAATGTGATACATTTGATTTCACTGTATAATCATACGATTAGTTATTGATAATAGAAGTATGAAGAAACACAGTGCGTTATATTGCAAATATGCTGATAGCAAACAAAAAAGAACTTGTGTAGAGCAATATTTAATTAAAAACATAAATTCTGTTGTATGCGATATGGAATAGAGTTTATATTCCTTCCGCTACAGTGAACACAAGTAAATAATGGAACAAGGTCGTTGAGGCTGTAGCTAAGAACAAATTATATAGGCCAGTCAAATAGAAATTAGTCGTTGGACGTATTGAGACAAATATTTAGACAAAAAGAAACTTTGAATGATACAATCTCGTTAAAGTTTCTTGCTGGTCAGACGTCTCACACAAGGCGACACGCACAGACACACATCTTTCATTTTGAAACATGAGACAAACACTGACCATTACAATATTGCAATTTTCCTACGCAGGTTGCTTTAAATATTTATTTAAACAAATTTTTTAACATTGTGTAAATTGTTCCTCAATACATAAAAGCCACTAAAGTATTATGAGTACTATAAAATACAAATTCTAAAAAAAAAAAATTGCGATAGATAATTTTATTTGAGTTTTGCTCATAAGGATTTACATAATTAGTAATTTCATGACTTGATAATTTGTTATCTTTGTAGGAGTTGTCTATAAAGCGATACGAGACATCTATGAATCTAACCTCCGTAAATTCACACACACACCACTCGCAAAACTCTCATTGAGCATAGGTGGTGTCTAACAAAGGGACGTAACCTGGGTAAAAAAAAATAGACACAAATAAAAAACAACAAAAGCTTAACTTCATAAATAAATAAAAGTAAGCAATAATGTAGTCATATAAAAAATTAATATTTAAGTGTTAGATGAAATAGACACGTATAATATATTCTAGTCGTAAGACTTTTTATTGAGTTCTAGGTCTAAATTGAGAGTTAGGCATATATCTAAAAGCATTAAAGTATAACTAAATCTAGAAAAAAAAAACACATCTTAATCCACACCCTCCCTGACCAAACATTCAATGGGCTATATTCGATTGATTTTAACAACCTGGTCAGATAGACTTTTTTTTTTTCAAATTTTATTTTACTAAGCCTTATGTAATAAACATCTTCGTTATTACCGATTGCATTATGAATAAATAGGACTATTTCTACAATGTTTAAAGAATTAGATCGAGCCATTGACATACGGCCGAGTGAATAGCCAGGTCTAGATAAAAAAAAAGTTATGAAAAAGTTTCTATAGTTTAATTAATTTTTATTAGTTTAGTTCAACTACATTTTGAAATTAATAATAATCTTTTAGTTTAACTAATTTATTTTAGTTGAAACTTAGTTTAATTTACGACCCAACTGCTGCTGCTGCCAACTTGTTTCACTTCATGGAAGAAGACGTTATATATGATGCAAGTTTCGATGACCCTACTAACTATAGCGAGGATTGTGACATTAGTGAGACCGGAGATAGAATTAGGAACACTAGCGGATCCAGAACTTTGGTGTGGGGGGTTGCGATTTTAACCAAAACCCTAACCCTAACGCCCACTAAACCCTAAACCTATGCATAAACGCATAACGAATATATATATATATATATATATTAAGGCTTGTCTTCGAGTCCGAAGATTAGTGAGGAATGCAATATTTCTCATGGCTGCGCAGCCCCAAATGTGACCTACATATTTTGCTACATCCAGGGCAAGCATAGCCATTGTCCGCACGTGGTCGATTTAGATTTTCTTTTCGCCGTCTTCGTCTGTCCTCGGCAGCGGATTTTCTTTTGGTCTCAAATGTGTATCCCGCGGTCTTAGTGAGTGACCTACAGCTGTCTCGTTCTGAGGCCGCATGCAACCAGGTGCTCTTTTCTATATCAGCCAAGGAAAGTTGACGCCTAAGCTGGTCTTTAAAGCGTTTCCGCGGGGCGCCTCTGTTAAGTCGACCACCTTTTAGCTCACAAAAAAAAAGACTGCCTTTGGCATACGGGATACGTGCCCTACCCAGTGTAACTGGACCATAATAAGTCTCTCTATAATGTCCATACAGGCGTTCGTAAGGACATCGCTGTTTGTAGTGCGGTCTTGCCACCGTATGTCCATGATGGAGGGCAAGCATCTTTGGTGGAAGCGCTCGAGAAGTCTTAGTTGTTTTCTGTATTGTGTCCATGTCTCATAGCCATATAGAAGGGTTGAGAGAACCACCGCCTGGTAGACATTGATTTTTGTAGGCAGGCGGGCGATTTGTTCCGCTAAACTCTCGCCTGAAGGCGTCCAAAAGCGCTACTGGCCCTGGCCAGACGGTTATCAACTTCTCTTGAAAGTGAGGCGTCATTTGACACTATACTACCTAGATATGTGAAGTGGTCTACCACGTTAAGGGGCTCTCCGTTTACTGTGATCCTTGGGACTTCTGGAACATGACTTCCATTTTCCCGAGGTTTATAGATAGACCGAAAGAGGCGGCAGCAATGTGTTGCGGGTCGAAAAGGGCATCAAGTGGTGAGGGGCATCAAACTAGGGATACACTTTCTCAATAAAAACAAAAACATTGTACATATATGAAAAAACAAAAACCTGTATTTGAAATTTTAGCTACACATTTAATTATTTCGCTGCTGTGTTCATCACCTATGTTCTTTCTTAAATTAAACGTAAGCTGCAGACCAGGTTGTATCAAATTTACTAGATTTGTTTAAATCTCTTAAGGCGATGCACTTTTGCATGCCCATTTTCTTCTGGGGCACATGGTTACTTCATTGTTCAGTATGCTACTAGAAATCACCAGATACGAACAATATCATAATGTGGGAAGTAAGCATTAATTGCGATCAAGGATGAAAAATTTGCAACTCACTAATTTGGCAATTGATGTAAAAATAGATTTCGATAAATGTGATAGTTTTGCGAGCAAGAAATCAAGTAAGATTTATTTGTAGTATCTTTTTTTTTTTTGGTTTAACTGTTTATTTTTTTATTTTTTTTTTTTTTTTTTGGCAAAGTAGTAATTAGGAATATTTTAATAATGAATTCACATTAGTTCGGGAAAAAAATCGACTTTTCGCTGTTTTATTTCCTTTTTTTTTGGGGGGGGGGGACATCATCATGATGTTTTGTTGTTTTACATGTTTCGGATGTTCCTTCAGAGTTGAAGATAATTACTTCCTAGTCCAAACGACGGGGGATGGTGTGATAGTAAGTGTATGTGTTTTGCGTGGCTGGTAGTGCAGTGTGTGTGCCTGTGTATGAAATGACCAGTGGACCTTGTGTGTACATGCTTGAGTGAACAGCAGTGTGTCAGGGACTGTGTGTAAAAGGAAGTCAGAGTATAGAGAACAAGTGGCTGGAGTAAAGAGCATAAATAAGGACGAATAAAATCATTGTGTTTATTGAAGCTCGTGTTGTTTTAGTCTATTACATGGTGTCAGATGGACCGACTCCACCCGCCACAACCGCTGGAATTAAATGGCAACGTAGCAGAAAATTGGAAAAGGTTCAAACAATCCTTTCAGATATATTCGATAGCAAGTGGACTGGATACAAAAAGAAGAGAAGTACAGTCTATGACATTATTGCATGTGATCGGCCAAGAAGCAGTGCAAGTCTATAACACTTTCCAATGGACGGACAGTGAATGTAATGAATGTGAGATTAGCAAGTCCTTCATTACACTTCACTGCATTCTTAATAAGTTCGAGAAGTACTGTCTACCAAGAAAAAATGTTACCATTGAAAGACATGTTTTTTTCCAGCGTTCTCAACATGAAGGAGTGTCATTTGACAACTTTGTCACTGACATCAAACTCAAGGCAAAGACATGTGAGTTTGATTTGCTTAAAGATTCCCTAATAAAGGATAGGATAGTTGGTGGCATAAGGAATGAGAACACCCGAGCAAGACTTTTGAGAGAACCAGATCTAGACCTTAACAAGGCAGAAAATATATGTCGGGCAGCTGAGGCAACTGAATGGCAGCTTAAGCTCATATCTGAAGAAAGTGGGGTACACGTTGTGAATTCAGCTACCAATACCTTTAAAAGAACAAAAAGAAATGTGAGTTGTAGCTATTGTGGCAAGGAACACAGACCACGTCAGTGCCCAGCTTATGGGGAAACCTGTCACAAATGTCATAAAAAAGGTCATTTTTCGTCAGTGTGCAGATCAAAGCCTGTAAGTATAGTGAAGTCAGAAGGTCGAGATGACTCCGTTGAGGAAACATTTTTCATCGGCAGTATTGGCTCCCATAGTCTAAGCAATGAATGGAACTCACTCATTATTGTTGAAAACAAACAAGTCACATTCACGTTGGATACTGGAGCACAAGTCAATATTCTCCCATACAGAATCTTCAAGCAATTAAAAGGAAAGAAACTTCTCAAATCAACATCCAAACTTACTACTTACAAAGGAGAAAGATTAATAGTACCAAAAGTATTGCAAAAAGAAATGCTTCAAAGACTGCACCAAGGTCATCTTGGGCGAGATAGATGTCTTGTTACAGCTAAGGAGGTGTTCTTCTGGCCTGGAATGTCTAAGCAGATTATAGACATGGTATCAACATGTGCAGTGTGTAACGAACACCAGAAGTCCCAGCAAAAGGAGCCATTGTTACCACATGATACTCCTGTACTTCCTTGGGAAAAAATTGGAGCTGATAATTTTGAGTATCTCGGTAAAAACTATTTGCTACTTGTAGATTACTATAGTAATTTTTTTTGAGATAAATCTTATCCCAACACTAAAGGCTTCAGATGTGATCATACATATGAAATCACAATTGGCTCGACATGGTATTCCAAAGGAAGTAATTAGTGACAATGGACCCTCATTTGCTTGTCAAGAATTTCTGAAATTTTCTAAAAGCTGGGGATTTAAGCACATTATGTCTAGCCCCAGATTTCCACAATTTAATGGTATGGCAGAACGGGCCATACAAACAGTGAAACAGCTTCTAAATAAAGCTAGAACGTCGGGTCAAGACCCATATATGGCCCTCTTGCAATTTCGAAATGCTCCACGCCCTGATGAACCTTCACCTGCACGGCTGCTCATGGGCCGCCGTCTGAGGACAAATCTTCCGACAACGGAGGCCTATCTCAGACCTCAAATCCCAGACAAAAAAGAAAATGTTTGGAAAACAAGAAAAAGTAATCAAGCAAAATATTACAACAAAACAGCGAGGCGCACCGAGCGACCACACATTCAGCCTTGGAGCAAAGTGTGGATGCAAAAGAAGCCTGGCGATTTATGGGAACCAGCAGTGGTCATCTCAGAAGCGGAGACCCCGAGATCATACTGGGTAAAAACACCGAATGGGATAACTTACCGAAGAAATAGAAGGATGTTAAGAGACACATGTACAAAATCAAGGGTCATGCCTGATATTATTGAAATGGACACCCCAGAGACAGTCATTAATGGTCAAACCACACAGACAGAGAACGTGAGCGATACAAATGTGCAACAGGAACAGACTAACACTACCAATCCGCCGCCAGTAATAACTCGATATGGTAGGCAAGTTCGGCCACCAGTACGTTACCCTGACGCATATAATTAGATACATGTATATCTTTTTATTATTATGCAATTTGTATATAATTAATGCCTATTTGTAAACCTAGACTGTTGTTGTTTTTTTTACTACACATTTTATAATTTATATTGTTACTATTGATAATATTAACAATTGAACATTCTGTTGTGTTAAACATGTATTCAGTTTACTCATTTGTTTATAGTGAGACAGAAATCATTTGTATAGTCAATTGATATCTCAAAGCTTTTAAGGAGGGAGATGTGATAGTAATGTATGTGTTTGCGTGGCTGGTAGTGCAGTGTGTGTGCCTGTGTATGAAATGACCAGTGACCTTGAGTGTACATGCTTGAGTGAACAGCAGTGTATCAGGGACTGTGTGTAAAAGGAAGTCAGAGTATAGAGAACAAGTGGCTAGTGTAAAGAGCATAAATAAGGACGAATAAAATCATTGTGTTTATTGAAGCTCGTGTTGTTTTAGTCTATTACAGATGGGAGCGAGCAGGGTTTGAACCCGGGACCATCGATAAATCTGAATGACAGTCCAACGTGCATGCACGACCACGACCAGGCTGCCACACTGGGTATCATATACCCTTGCTACGCCACTGCTATAAGATATTAACAGAACGAAGGTTAAACGCTCAAAAATATCTCATTTATTTTCATGAACCTTTTAAATAATGTTTGGCTTGAAAACTATTCTTATATGAATTTATGGGCCCTTACTACATTGCAAATACAACCAATTTGTTCCTTGAAAAGATAAGATATCCCAAAGATTTATAAAAAGACTTTTAGGAATTCAGCGAAAAGAAAATATTCGGAAAAAAATATTGAAAAAAAAAAGCTCTTTTGTAAGTGATACATTTTGTTCCATAGGCCTGATTGTAACATTGTTTTGTTTCAGAACTATAATTCAAAACTCTAAACAAAAAAATGCGACAGTGGGAGGAGAAATGAAGTGAACCAATTAGATTCCACTCTATTGTTTTTTTATTTTATTTTATTTTTTTTTGCATTCTTAGGATTCAAGAATAAATCGTAAATGATAGTTCCAAATTTATTTATACAATAGAAAAATATCAGATTGAGCAATGGTTGGAAAAAGGTGACTAGGAAAAGAATATTTGGGTTCAGAGATCATATCAATAATAATACTAATACTGACAGATTTTTTTTTTCTATTTTGTAATTTCTTAACTAAAATACTAAAAGGAAAAAGTATGGTTTGTCTGATGGGTGTAGAGTGTAGAGCGATTGCATGTATCGCCCCCTCCCACTTAGTTCAACCCTTTTTCATTTTATATTTATTAATGATAAAATTTGAGATTAGAGTGTGTGTGCGAAACAATATACAAATAGGTTCAAATATCAATATGTAGCTTATACGTTTTCACATGACCGGTAGCAGTAAATTAGTTTAGTTGCTTACTTATGTTTATGAATACAAACTTTTGTACACACCGCACTTAAGTAACCCCACAGAGCTGTCATTCGTTTGTAGATACTTTTTTAAACTCACAGGTTATAGGTCCATAATTACTATACATTTTTTTAAAACAGTTAATCTACAGTATTTAGGTTAATAACTAGTAGCGTAATTATCTATACCGAAATCACCAGTCAATCTTAAGGATTGTGAAACGATAAGCGAAGAATTTTCTGTAACACCCTCCCATGAATCAAGTGTATTAATCCGGAGCCAAAGTCCACCGCATTCTTTATTTTCCGCCATCTTATAAAAGCCCTAAGGGTGTTCAGAGCTAGAGTGGCCTCTCTTTACGTTGTATTAGCTTTCCTTTGAAAATGCTGTTAGAAATCGTCATGTCAAAAGTTAATCTTTTTCATTCTTTCTGGAGATTAGTTAGTTAAATAATATTTACTGTTCATGTTACTGTAGCTGCTGAGTTCCACCAGAACTTCAGGTTGTCTGTTGAAGATCAATGTGCGGAGCGAGTTTTTTCCTAGTCGGTAGTAGTTGAAGCTTAGATGACGTGTCAATATCTGCTTGAATTTAGCTACACGATTATCTGGCACATTGATGGATAGAGTTTCCAGCTGCAAACATCTTCGTTAAAAAAAATTATATAAGTTTAAGAATACTATGTAAAAAACAAGGTTACAAAGACAGTTTGTGTTGAAACACAAACTCAAAATCGGCCCCCGAAGTGGTCCACCCAGGCAGGAATAGAAAAAGGCAGGTTTTAATATTTTCAGAAAAATTATCAGAATAAAATGCTATCAAAGGCAAATGACAGAGAAGAATGGAGAAAGAACGTTGACAGATCTTGTGTGGTGCCCCAACGGTCCATTAGACCAAGGGATAGGTGAAAGTTAGATGTGAACCTGGCCTAACTGATGTCTCATAATAATTATCTAATCTAGTTGTTTTGTAAAGGGTCAATCTCTTATTCAAAGCCTAAATAAAAAAAAATTCGTAAAAAAAAATTCCTTTTTTTTTTAGGATATTCCTATAGTTAAGTGTTCTGTAGCAATGGTGGAGCGCTACAGTGCAGGCGACAATATGAAAAACTACTTATTAATTGTTGTTTTAAATTATGTTCTAGTTATATGCATACTAAATATATTGTTTTGCTGTTTTAAAAAAAATATTTTTTTGTAAATGTAGTAGTTAGTTTGACAGTACTTACATAACTTAACAATACACTTGTAATACAAACATTTTTTGAAAACTGTTTGCATAAATGTGCTTCAAAAATGCCAAATAGTCTTCAGTTTTATAACACAAACGCAAACGCCTTAATGCTGTGAGTAGAACAATCTTATTATTCTTATAGATATATATAATATGCTGCTGTAGAATATAAATCTTATAACTCTGGTTGTTAATAGACTTTGTTCATACTAATTTACCCTAAAACCCGGTTCGTCAACCTGTGGCTCGCGAGCCACATGCGGCTCTTTGGATGGGAACCTGCGGCTCTTAAGTTGCATATGCAAATATTTTTTATTTTATCGAAGCATTTTAAAAAATAGTTCTGAATCTTTTAACGATGATTAGGTACCGATTAGATCTCTCAGTCTCTTGTACTCGCTTTTCACCACACCCCTCACCCATTACACGCGTCGTCATTGTTGTCAGTCTTTCGGAAGCTCTCGAATGACGCCGTCGTCAGATGTTTCTATGTAGGTTTTAATTCGCTTTGACTCAAGATGAATTGGTATCTTATCCACATGCTTTGACTGTGACGCATAGTTTGTTGTTTCAAGTAAATGAGTGAGTAAGAAGCGAATTATCGTCTCAAAGTTAGAAGCATACAAGTAATGCTATTCTGGTAAGCTTTGAGGCGGCACTAGAAATTGCACAAAAAGGCAAAAATTTCACAGATGTCAAATACTGCTTCCTACGTGTATCTGAAGAACTGTTTCGTGAATTAAAAAAATACCAGAAATCTTGAAGAAAAAATAATCAAAGATTTGCCAGTCTCCGCTGAAACAGTACAAGATAGAATAGCTAAAATGTTTTTTAAATATAACATATTTGCAGGTGGAAGATAATAAACTTTCTTCTGCCTTATCACTTGCTAGACATTAGTCTTGCGACATAAAGACACGACACAAGTTGCCCATTTTGTCAGGTATATGTCTACCCTAGGGTTGCTACAGCTCTCATGACAAACTAGAGGGGACGATATAGCAAATGGTATGCAAAAATATCTTGAAGACAACAAGATCGATTTAAATAAAATCATTTAAATAGAAACTGATAGAGCCAGAAGTATGACAGGAAAAATAAAAGGGCAACGACGATTCTTCGGAGCAAAATAAATCAAGAAATTCTTTACATTTCACTGAATAGTTTACACCAAGAAACACTTTGTGCTCAAAACGATTCCCAACGAAATAGTTGAGGTCATGAATTTGGTCATCAAGATTATAAACGGAATCTTGTCAAAAGCACTCTACCACTTTAGGGAAATTGAGACTCAGTATTCCGACCTTCTTCTTCCCGAAAAAAGTGCTATGACTTTCCAAAGGTAAGGTGATGAAACGTTTTGCATTGTGCTTGAACGAAATAAATACATTTCTTAATGAAAAAGACATTTATCACATTGAATTAGAGAACGACAAATAGTTGCAAACATTTTACTTTATGGTGGATATAACAGGAAATTCAAAAAGCGAAATCTAAAGCTGCAAGGAAAGGGAAAACCAGCCTATGTTTTGGTAGAAGATTTGGTTTATTTTGAAGAAAAATTAATTCTTTTTACAGAAGATATTCAGAGCGGTCAATTACTTCACTTTTTACACTAATTACTTCAGCTCAGTCATTAATAAATCAAAGATGAATTTCTTGACACATTTGAGCAGTTTAAAAACCAACAAAACCACTCTAGCATTCCTAGTACACCATGTCAACACAAATAGTAACAAAATCCACATTGATCCATTTGGAATTGATACTAGATCTCTAGAAATGCAATACATCAATTTACAGACTTGAAAAGCAAGTTGTAAGTGTTTTAGGTTCAGAAATATATGTACGTAGCGCAACAAAAGTGGACAGTTTTAAAACGATTCCCACGAATAGATTCGGTTCATGAAATAATCTTCCAAATTGCTACAGTGAGGTGAAGATGGCATTTAGATTGCTGACTATCTTTGGATCGACAAACTCGTGCGAGCAAGCGCTCTCTTGCATGAGTATAATTAGAAGTATATTAAGAAGCCAACTAACAAATGAGAATTTAAATTGTGCTTGAAACTAAAAACAAAGTTACCGAAGAAGCAAAATGTATCCAAACTTTCTAAAACCATGCAAAGTTACACCAATAGGCTATATGTTTGATTAATTGTTTGTTGTTGAAGTATGTAGACATTTGAAATGTAAGTAAATGTTTAACTGCTTTAGTTCTTAGCGAAATAAAAAATATGTATCTAATAATGCCATAAATAAATATATAGAATATAACTATTTTTATATATAATCTATTTTGTTGTGAAAAACACTTCTTATATAGGAATTCGTTTCTTTCATTTAAAAAAGTCATTATTCATGAGATATTTATAGTTGGCAAGAAAAAACTGTGTGGTTCTTTAAAAACTTAAAATTTTGTAAAATTGTAATTTTCAAAGTAGGGAATTTTAACGTGTGTGTGAATTGGCTGTCTTGTGTCAAGGGTATTACTTATTCGAGACTTCACTTGCACGAGGTTTTAGGTACAGCCACAAATCTAGCTATAGGCAAACAACAAAGATTAACATGTAAATTTACAAGAAGAGTGTATTTATTTCAAAGGAAGTATACAAGTCAAAGTATAAAATGGATGGATATACAATGAGTTTGGTTATAAGTCATCATTAGATATGGGAAAGTGGTTCGAGTATAATTAGGCTTAAAGCTTGTCTTTTGAACCAGGTGGTGCGACGTGCACATTGGTGTGGCTGTCTGCTGGTGGGTTGGTAGAGCAGATCAAGGCTTTGGGGAGTTATAAGCTGTGGAGATTTAATGCGTCTACTCGTTGCGGTAGCCAGTGGCGGGTCTTTGCAGAGGTTTCTACGTCCGTGACGACTTCTCGGTTTGTGTTCCTTGCTGGGTGAAGAGCTCTTAGAAAAAGGCAGATCACCTAAATGGAATTTAGGCTGCCACGATACAAAATAAGCCTGTTAGCCTTAACGACACTGCACGGATGTAGGAAATCTTTAAAATAAATCTGATAAACCTACACTTGACATCATGAAAAATAAATTCAATGTGCGATATTTAAATATGACTAAGGAAGCTAATAAGTTCATAATAAAACAATGCTATAACGGGAGATAACAAAAATATAAAAGAATGATATTAAAGGACAGTGGTTCCCAAACTTGTTTGTCTCTTAGACCCCTTGCCATGTTTTCCTGGTTCCCGTAGACCCCCTGCCTAAATTATATTGAATTTTTGAAAATTCATCAATTTCAAATGACACATTTTATTTAAAATAATTTCTAACCAGTGACACGAGGATTAAAAAAGTAATTTAAAACTACATTTTAAGTTAAATCTATTTTTCAAAGTAAATGTATCGGCTGTATACAAATTTAAACCGTTATATAACAGTTAATAAGTATAGCATACAATCACTAAACACATTGGAAACTTTTTGTTTTTAAAGGTTTGCAAGATCACCATCCGTTGCTATGGAGATTATTTTTCATATAGGGATTGGTTGTTTTATAACTAGTTTTTCATGGATTTCTTGAGCCATTATAATTTGATTAAAAAATACATCATTATCAGACAAGGTTGACTCAGCCAGCTGTATAGAGAAATATGTTGTTTGAGAAATATGTCGATTGCAAAGGCTTACATAAGAAGAAAGAAATAACTGACTATATTCCCACAGTGCTCAAGTAAAAATATTTGTAAAATGTTATACATGTTTCGGATGTTCCTTCAGAGTTGAAGATAGTTTACTTCCTAGTCCAAACCTCCCGCAGGACGACGGGGGATGGGAGCGGGCAGGATTTGAACCAACCCTCGACCATCGGTAAATCCGAACGACCGTCCAGCGCGCAAACCGCACGACCAGGCAGCCATCCAGAAGTATTTAGTGAACTCTTCTGCAAATCCATTGCCCCAACAACCAATGGGTCAGACTTTGCATGGATGGTTCTCAAAAAGCCACCACAAACGGAGGAGCTGGAATACTCATTGAATGGCCCAATGGAGAAAAAATAATGTAAAAATTAAGTTCATTGTAACTAATGAGCTCTATGACAACCACAGAGAAGAAATGGGAGCACTGGAGCTAACAGCTACCATGCTAGCGAATCAGCCAAGTTCGCCAAACAGTTAATTTGTTTCGTGTCCAATATAAAAAAAAGCCCTTCAAAGCTTGACAAACTCTGATGCTTCCTAAATAAAACAACTCACGATGCCTGGACTGATGTTTGGTGATCCAAAAGATTTTGTACAAAACATATTGTGTGACCTTGTAAAGCTCAACAACAGCAAGAACACTGTTCTCCAATGTTTAAATAGAAGGCTGACACACTTGCCCAATGTGAGAAAACAAATACACACTTGAACATCGCATTATATCAGGAAGAAATGAAGAAACTAATAGGTAATTGTAAAAACGAGAAATGGACAAGCTCTCATTCGATATACAAGAAAGATAAACTATCCCGATAGGACCACCTCTAATTGTTCACATCAGAACCGTACACCTCATAATGAGAAAACATATGTTCCGCAAGCTCAAAATTGGGACCATTGAAATTTGCTCTTTTGGAGTGTCACCAGAGGATGCCGACCATGTCTTCACAATTACATTCTTCATCAAGAGGCCCAAAACAAGACACCGGCCAGAAAACCCAAACATGAAATTCTTTTAATGATATAAGTTTGTGTAAGAGTTTTTACAATTTCTTCAACGGCTGGTAAAAAAAATCTGTGAGGTTTTCAGTTTTTTACTATCAGTAAAGAGATAAAGTAAAACGTTTAATTTTAAATACTTAACGCTGTACAGTGTACATTTCTTTTTGTTAAAGTTATAACTAGACAAAACTACACTAATGGGCAATGTTGAACTAATGCGTTTCGTTTCTTTGGTTTAAAAGTAGAATTATACATTGGTCCGGAAGTGCCTTTTTCCGTATATATCTTTTGCATTTTTCAGTTCTCTGTTTAAAATAAACTGACATTATTATGTTATAAGTTTAAGTGTACCTAATTGAGAAAAAAATTATGCACAAAAATACGGGTAGTTGGGATAAAACCCGATGTTGGTTATAGAAAGAAAAGACCTGAAACAAGCGTGTGAAACTACACATTTACAGTACCTTATTTGATGAGTCTTTTACTCAAGATCTGTATATTTTTTTTAGGACTAGCTTAATTCAAGTACCCGGCATTTTCCGATACACAATTTCACACACAATTATAATTGTGGTTGTAAATATTTATGTGATTTCAAAACTTATAATGATTTTTTAAAAGGTGTTTTTAAAAAGGTGCTACTGTAATCAATTAATAATATTATTAATAATAATAATTATACCTTTTATATAGCGCTACTTTCATGCTTATAGCAATTGTGAATATTCGTTTGTCATGAATCTCATTATCTATTTTGTGTCTGTTTTAATTTCTATATGTTTCCTTGAGTTAAGGGGACGTGTTTTCTCCTAATGTTTATACCTGATTTCTCTTATCAGCCCTTGCGAAACATTGGTCCAAAATAATGCTAAGCTTATAAGTTTAAAAAAATGGTATGTGAATATATGAATGAATTAGTTTTTAGTCAACGTTGGTCCAGTAAATGGGAGGAGAGGCATGACTCGGTCAGATGTTTAGTTAGACTTTATCAAGGGGATGGGACGCTAGTGTAACTCTAGTTTGACAGATGTCAAAAGGAGAAAAGTAAGATGTAAGATTGGCGTGATTGTGGGGATAGGATCAGAGAGGGTTGGTGTTGGTCTTTTAGAATTTGGTGGACTAAGGATTAAATGCTTCGAATTGAGTGATACCTTGAGTAAGCTTAAGACGTGTCGTCACAAGGACACACTTATTTCTTGCACTTGTCTGACTTTAAGTTCAAACATTTGGATTATATCTACTCTGAGAGTTGGTCCTTTGAGTGACAATAATCTAAAAGATTTCCCTTTAATTGCCATAAGTGGAGATAATAACTCACGCAAGTATTACATGCACCTCCCACGCGACGCCGTTGACCCAGTCTCCCAACGGTAAAATAATAAATCAGAACAAAACGTTCCTATATACCAATGCTTTTGTTTGTTAAATTGTTTTAAAAGTATTTGAAGTGCTTTTGTTTGTTAAATTGATTTACAAGTATTTGAAGTGCTTTTGTTTGTTAAATTGATTTAAAAGTATTTGAAGTGCTTTTGTTTGTTAAATTGATTTAAAAGTATTTGAAGTGCTTTTGTTTGTTAAATTGATTTAAAAGTATTTGAAGTGCTTTTGTTTGTTAAATTGATTTAAAAGTATTTGAAGTGCTTTTGTTTGTTAAATTGATTTAAAAGTATTTGAAGTGCTTTTGTTTGTTAAATTGATTTAAAAGTATTTGAAGTGCTTTTATTTGTTAAATTAATTTAAAAGTATTTGAAGTGCTTTTATTTGTTAAATTGATTTAAAAGTATTTGAAGTGCTTTTGTTTGTTAAATTGATTTAAAAGTATTTGAAGTGCTTTTGTTTGTTAAATTGATTTAAAAGTATTTGAAGTGCTTTTGTTTGTTAAATTGATTTAAAAGTATTTGAAGTGCTTTTGTTTGTTAAATTGATTTAAAAGTATTTGAAGTGCTTTTGTTTGTTAAATTGATTTAAAAGTATTTGAAGTGCTTTTGTTTGTTAAATTGATTTACAAGTATTTGAAGTGCTTTTGTTTGTTAAATTGATTTAAAAGTATTTGAAGTGCTTTTGTTTGTTGAATTGATTTAAAAGTATTTGAAGTGCTTTTGTTTGTTAAATTGATTTAAAAGTATTTGAAGTGCTTTTGAACAAAGAGCATCTTTTCTTGTTTGTGTAGATTATAGTATCGAAAATATGTTCTCTAACAAAATGAAATAGGAAATAATATTCCGTGCCTGCAACGAAGTTTTTGTTTTAATTTTGCAAGAGCCGCAGCCAAAGAGTGTAAGAGCCGCATGTTCGAAAAGAACTGGTATAAAATAGCCAGCTCAGGTAGGATCTCCTTCATTTATATAAACTACCTACTATTAGAAACATATCTTAAATCGAGCCTATTGAATATACTGAAGGACAAGCTTAATATTGCACTTTATATTTGTGGTCCATTTAAAAACCTGCTTTTTATAGTGGGTAGCACAAACTACGTTCCTTACAGCCTGTACTCTCTTTCCTTTTCTCTTTCTCTCCTGCTCTCTATTCCAATCATACTCCTTCTTTCTCTCTCTCCGTAATCTATTCCTTCTCTCTCTCTCTCTCTCTCTCTCTCTCTGTATCTCTCTCTCTCTCTCTCTTCGCACCCCACACAATTGTACTTATTTGCACACTACATTTTGTAATTATTACCCACATAAACTTTTAAATTATATTAGAACAGCCCGCTATGTAACATTCCCCTAACACACGCACACACGTTTGGTATGGGATTTTTATGCCACCACTTCCACTCGTGCACCTCTCCCCCCCCCCCCAAATAAAAATTGTTAGTCCAACATAACTTTCTCTGATATTGTTTGGCTCTATGTTGTTTCTGTTTCTTGGGTTGGAAACCTTCCTATTCCTCGAACCTGAATTTTCGGCATATTTCAATATTGAGCTACATGATAGGCTATACCAAAGGGTTGAAAAAAAAGTTTCAATAATAAAAGCCCTTATTAGAAAACTTTCTAGACATATTCTTGGTCTGTTAAGTCTAGTATTGGTGATTCTCCTGCTTTTTTTTGGGTTGAAAAAAAAATATATGCAATTTATTGATTACTTTGACCAAATCCCTTTCTTTTCAAGACATTTCAAAATGAATGGTCTACATTTCATTTACTTAATTGCAGTCCATTGTCCTGCAGCACAGGGTGTCTTAAAAATATAAATGAAATAATTCCAAGTTATTTTTGGTTTCCGACTTCCATTGCACGACGTCAATACACTGTACCGTCGGACAGCTCTTTAAATACGATCATAATTAACTAGTGTCAAACAAAATTCTAAGGAGACAGGTTCCTCTCAGACCAAAGTCGCTCATCACTTACTTTTTCATGATGTCATTGAAGATAATCGCTTCACTCTCATCTGCCACCTGCAGGCTGACACGAACATGCCGGAGAGAGTCCTAGTCGAACAAAGGAAGTTAATTAATAGTTCAGTGAGGTAGGATACACCTTATTGGAGAATCTATCGGTAATTTGAGGTGAAGAGAGGTCATATGAGCTAATGGGATCTAGAGTTACAAAGAAAAATGAGGTGAAAATAGGTATGGTAAGTAAGTAAAAATGTTTGTGAATATAAGTATATTAATGGTGAGATCAATATTGCGATAGTGAGGTAAATAGAGCTAAAAGGAGCTAATGAGAACTACAGTGAGGTAAAACGAGCGAAATAGGGTGAAATTGAGTTAAGAAGTAATTAAGAGAACTACACTGTGATGGGACGAGTAGGAATGAGATATTTGTTTCGTAAATAGAGGAAGTTTTGACTATGACGTGACCAGTACAAACTGTACTAGGTTTTAAGGAAGGATAGCCAGATAAAAAACAGATAAAAACAGATAGGTCTTGACGGAGAGAGAGAGAGTAGCTCTTTCTGAGCGTAAGTTTAAGTTTGACGACATTTACTTCGTGATGATTAAAAGTCTTGTTCGACATTCACTCTCAGCCATCGACTCACTTCTTGTTCGACATTTACTCTCAGCCATCGACTCACTTCTTGTTCGACATTCACTCTCAGCCATCGACTCACTTCTTGTTCGACATTCACTCTCAGCCATCGACTCACTTCTTGTTCAACATTCACTCTCAGCCATCGACTCACTTCTTGTTCGACATTCACTCTCAGCCATCGACTCACTTCTTGTTCGACATTTACTCTCAGCCATCGACTCACTTCTTGTTCAACATTCACTCTCAGCCATCGACTCACTTCTTGTTCGACATTTACTCTCAGCCATCGACTCACTTCTTGTTCAACATTCACTCTCAGCCATCGACTCACTTCTTGTTCGACATTTACTCTCAGCCATCGACTCACTTCTTGTTCAACATTCACTCTCAGCCATCGACTCACTTCTTGTTCGACATTTACTCTCAGCCATCGACTCACTTCTTGTTCGACATTCACTCTCAGCCATCGACTCACTTCTTGTTCGACATTCACTCTCAGCCATCGACTCACTTCTTGTTCGACATTCACTCTCAGCCATCGACTCACTTCTTGTTCGACATTCACTCTCAGCCATCGGCTCACTTCTTGTTCGACATTCACTCTCAGCCATCGACTCACTTCTTGTTCGACATTCACTCTCAGCCATCGACTCACTTCTTGTTGGACATTCACTCTCAGCCATCGACTCACTTCTTGTTCAACATTCACTCTCAGCCATCGACTCACTTCTTGTTCGACATTCACTCTCAGCCATCGACTCACTTCTTGTTCAACATTCACTCTCAGCCATCGGCTCACTTCTTGTTCAACATTCACTCTCAGCCATCGGCTCACTTCTTGTTCAACATTCACTCTCAGCCATCGACTCACTTCTTGTTCAACATTCACTCTCAGCCATCGGCTCACTTCTTGTTCGACATTCACTCTCAGCCATCGACTCACTTCTTGTTCGACATTTACTCTCAGCCATCGACTCACTTCTTGTTCGACATTCACTCTCAGCCATCGACTCACTTCTTGTTCGACATTCACTCTCAGCCATCGACTCACTTCTTGTTCAACATTCACTCTCAGCCATCGACTCACTTCTTGTTCGACATTCACTCTCAGCCATCGACTCACTTCTTGTTCGACATTTACTCTCAGCCATCGACTCACTTCTTGTTCAACATTCACTCTCAGCCATCGACTCACTTCTTGTTCGACATTTACTCTCAGCCATCGACTCACTTCTTGTTCAACATTCACTCTCAGCCATCGACTCACTTCTTGTTCGACATTTACTCTCAGCCATCGACTCACTTCTTGTTCAACATTCACTCTCAGCCATCGACTCACTTCTTGTTCGACATTTACTCTCAGCCATCGACTCACTTCTTGTTCGACATTCACTCTCAGCCATCGACTCACTTCTTGTTCGACATTCACTCTCAGCCATCGACTCACTTCTTGTTCGACATTCACTCTCAGCCATCGACTCACTTCTTGTTCGACATTCACTCTCAGCCATCGGCTCACTTCTTGTTCGACATTCACTCTCAGCCATCGACTCACTTCTTGTTCGACATTCACTCTCAGCCATCGACTCACTTCTTGTTGGACATTCACTCTCAGCCATCGACTCACTTCTTGTTCAACATTCACTCTCAGCCATCGACTCACTTCTTGTTCGACATTCACTCTCAGCCATCGACTCACTTCTTGTTCAACATTCACTCTCAGCCATCGGCTCACTTCTTGTTCAACATTCACTCTCAGCCATCGGCTCACTTCTTGTTCAACATTCACTCTCAGCCATCGACTCACTTCTTGTTCAACATTCACTCTCAGCCATCGGCTCACTTCTTGTTCGACATTCACTCTCAGCCATCGACTCACTTCTTGTTCGACATTTACTCTCAGCCATCGACTCACTTCTTGTTCGACATTCACTCTCAGCCATCGACTCACTTCTTGTTCGACATTCACTCTCAGCCATCGACTCACTTCTTGTTCGACATTCACTCTCAGCCATCGGCTCACTTCTTGTTCGACATTCACTCTCAGCCATCGACTCACTTCTTGTTCGACATTCACTCTCAGCCATCGACTCACTTCTTGTTCGACATTCACTCTCAGCCATCGACTCACTTCTTGTTCGACATTCACTCTCAGCCATCGACTCACTTCTTGTTCGACATTCACTCTCAGCCATCGACTCACTTCTTGTTGGACATTCACTCTCAGCCATCGACTCACTTCTTGTTCAACATTCACTCTCAGCCATCGACTCACTTCTTGTTCGACATTCACTCTCAGCCATCGACTCACTTCTTGTTCAACATTCACTCTCAGCCATCGGCTCACTTCTTGTTCAACATTCACTCTCAGCCATCGGCTCACTTCTTGTTCAACATTCACTCTCAGCCATCGACTCACTTCTTGTTCAACATTCACTCTCAGCCATCGGCTCACTTCTTGTTCGACATTCACTCTCAGCCATCGACTCACTTCTTGTTCGACATTTACTCTCAGCCATCGACTCACTTCTTGTTCGACATTCACTCTCAGCCATCGACTCACTTCTTGTTCGACATTCACTCTCAGCCATCGACTCACTTCTTGTTCGACATTCACTCTCAGCCATCGACTCACTTCTTGTTCGACATTCACTCTCAGCCATCGACTCACTTCTTGTTCGACATTCACTCTCAGCCATCGACTCACTTCTTGTTCGACATTCACTCTCAGCCATCGACTCACTTCTTGTTCGACATTCACTCTCAGCCATCGGCTCACTTCTTGTTCGACATTCACTCTCAGCCATCGACTCACTTCTTGTTCGACATTCACTCTCAGCCATCGGCTCACTTCTTGTTCGACATTCACTCTCAGCCATCGACTCACTTCTTGTTCGACATTCACTCTCAGCCATCGGCTCACTTCTTGTTCGACATTCACTCTCAGCCATCGACTCACTTCTTGTTCGACATTCACTCTCAGCCATCGGCTCACTTCTTGTTCGACATTCACTCTCAGCCATCGACTCACTTCTTGTTCGACATTCACTCTCAGCCATCGGCTCACTTCTTGTTCGACATTCACTCTCAGCCATCGACTCACTTCTTGTTCGACATTCACTCTCAGCCATCGACTCACTTCTTGTTCGACATTCACTCTCAGCCATCGACTCACTTCTTGTTCGACATTCACTCTCAGCCATCGGCTCACTTCTTGTTCGACATTCACTCTCAGCCATCGACTCACTTCTAGTTTTGGCCTTTCGCCTGTGCTAATAAAGTTCGTGATTTGAGTGTGAATTCCTTTTTGTTGTATCTGTCTATTTGACCATCGCTCTTTCTTGAATTTAAACATGTCATTTCAAACCCTGCTATGACGTTTTTTTTAATTCTAAAAAACATTTTACTTCAACGCTACTCTTGACCCGATTCATATCACCGATTCATATCACCGATTCATATCACAGATTCATATCACCGATTCATATCACTGATTCGTATCACCGATTCATATAACCGATTCATATCACCGATTCATATCACCGATTCATATCACGGATTCATATCACAGATTCATATCACCGATTCATATCACTGATTCGTATCACCGATTCATATAACCGATTCATATCACCGATTCATATCACCGATTCATATCACCGATTCATATCAACGATTCATATCCCCTATAAAAGCTTTGTTTGAATCCTCCTTATAAATTAAAATCATAAATTGTTGCATAGAAGAACGTTTAAGGAAGAAATGTGCAACACTCAATCTACTATTAATAGCCTATCTTATGTGTGCCTCTATATCTATAGATGTTAAATTGTTATATTTTAAAAGATATTAAATTCTATTTCTATTTAATGTCCAACTTTTTTTTTGTCATGTAAATAAAAAAAATATAAATGAAATATTGTAAATTTCAAACTTTTTACAATTATAATTTGTTGGACCAGATGATGAAATGACAGGGGATGAATTGACCGGGGATTGAATGACCGGGAACCATATATATATGTTTGAGGTTTTAAACTCGAAACCAACTGGAGCGGGGCTTAAAACTCACCCCCCTCTACCTAAGCATATAGAATTTGGATATTGTATTTTGCTTTAGTTTAATATTAAAGAGGAAGATTTTAATGCCAAACTCTATTTAAATTGGCTTTAAACCCACTTGACTAAAAAATAAAACTGTACTTTGTTTGCTTTAGTTTTATATTGAACAAGAGATTTTTAACCTCATAACTCGCTAGAGAAGGATTTGAAACTCGAAACCCCTTGGACTGCACTGAGGCAAGTGATGGCATAACATAACTTTCTCCCCTACAATAAATAAACTTTAAGTAAAAACCCAGTCACCAACTTCGGGGAGAGATTTCATGGGGGGGGGGGGGCTAGATACCCCGAATTTCCTCCTGCTACGCCCATACCTTATATACTGGCGGTTTGTGACTGCAGCATGTAAAGTTGCATTTGGAAACATTTGAACACATACAGCTTATCTTTTAATTTGTTGGTATATACAATTTCACAGTATAAACTTCTAATAAAAAATGGTAATTATTTAAAAATTTAAACTAGTAATTGAATAATTCAAGGTGACATGGATAGCGTTTCGGCCGTGTGCGTCCAATGCACACACTGCAAAATAGTAAATGACGGCACAGCGTACACACATATACACTTACACACGTACTTACATAAACAAGCATACGCAACACAAATACACTTGTTACAGCTTTCTACTATATCTATATTTCAATAGCTTTCAAGAAACTACTTTGGTATATTTGCAAGTGTAGGTGTCCCTGGGTTCAGCTGTAATTACATCAAACACTGAACAACTCGATTAAAACACAGAAACTTTATTATACTTCATGGCACATATCACACACTGGTTTCTATCTTCTGTCTGAAAACTAACACACTTCCGGTCATTCGCGCATTTGTAAAAATAGATCATACACACATACAGACATTCATCCGTGACAACACTCATATATGTACAGAATAACATATAAACATACGTACATAGACACATTCACATTTACACATATACACACATCCACATACAAACATATTTATGCATGCATATACACTTAAGCAGGTGCATACACTTGCATATACTTACATAAACACATATTCACATATATACACATACAAAAACAAATGTACACACACATGCACAATAACACATACATATGAATAAGACTAAGACTAAGACTACTTTATTGATCCTTACGGAAATTTGTTGTGATTACAAGGACTCGTTTCTCATATAAAGACAACACAGCAGAAAAATACACATAAATACAACAGACAACATAAAGAGTTCATTCAGCGACTACACACAGGTATCTTGGTGCATTTCATGTTCCCTGATCAATGAGTGGCGGTAATAGAGTCTGACCGAGTGAGGTACGAACGAGTTTTTGTACCGCTCCGTTCTTGTTTTGATTGACAGCAGTCGCCCACTTCGCGACGACCTGGCGTAGTTCTGATGGAGCGGGTGGCCGTTGTCTTCCAAGATTTTTTCGATTTTTCTTAGGCACATTTGTTCAAAAAGTTCTTTTTAATATGGTAATGTTGTGCGTGTAATATTTGATGCTTTTTTAATGATGTTTTCTAGACGTTGCAACAGTTTAGATGAGGCGTTGCCTTGCCAACAACTTATTCCGTATGTTAGCAGATTTTGTACAGTCGCGCCGTAAAATGTCTCAAGGATCTTCTTGTTTAATTTAAAACTGTTGAGTTTGTATAGAAAAAAAGAGTCGCTGGGCTGTTTTCTTTGTCAGAGTTCCAAGGTGGTCTTCCCATGAAAGCTTGTTGTTGATGATAACGCCTAGATATTTATATGCCTTTACTTGAATAAACACATACATGCATATACATATATTAACTAATACATAGACAAGCACATACATGGACTATAAATACACACATACATACAAACACCCACATACAGTCACATAGAGTCGTATGTAAATGTATACACGAGCTCATACTTGTACAGAAGCGTTAAAGAAACGTTCCTTACTTTGAACTTTGTGGCAACGTGACTTAAACATTCTGTGATTGTTCGTTCAACCCAGTTCTCCTCCTGAAACCCTTTCTCTACATTCCACTTGATTCCAGTCAGAGGTATACCAGGCTTTAGGATTTTCACAAAGTTCTGGGAGGTTGTTGAGTTCTAAATACAAAGAAGGCAGCTATGAAACAAAATACATTTATCACAAACAAAAGCAATTAAGCACTTGGGCATTAAAGTGGATAGATAGTAAGCTAAATAAAACTATTTTATTGTGTGATTGAAACTTTCTAAGTGACTTAAAGCAGGTTTCAAACCTTTTGTTTATTTGGGCCATTTTTTTCTCAATTGTAATGCAGAAAGCTTTATAGCTTAAAATGTTAATTCTGACATACCCTGTGTAATCGTATCTATAAAAATCATATACATATATGATAGTATGGGTATAATAGTATGGCAATCGTAGAGTATGGAATTTTACAAAAACAAAAGAAGAAACATTTTCAACTTTGCTTACTTTATGGAAATTTTTGAATTAGCATAGATGGTTTTAATTGATTATTTTAAAGGCAAGTTCTTTAATAAAAATGTTGCTATCTAGAGGGCAGAGGATGTAAAACTCATCAGTTTATGTGGCCCAGGTTATTTAGGGTGTCACGAGACCAGCACCGCGAGCAACCGCTATAACTAATGTCTTGTCATGTACCTATTAGATTTTGGTGGACTCGGTATTAAATTGAAAATTCCAGTCTTTATAGGGACCCCAAAAACCGAACCAAAAAAGGCGCTTTTTTATTGCGTAACATTTCTTAAAGTTTCCCTTTGATATAATTATTTTAATTGCATTCTTTTATATTGCCAACCATTGATTTCTCTATACTATTAGAGCTAATATACTAGATCTATCTAGTTTATTAACAATCTGCTTTTTTTTGTAAATTAAAAATATTTTCATTTCAAGATTTAAACTTTTATATTTGCCTATTATTATTATTATTATTACTTTTATTATTATTATTATTATGTTTTGCTAACTACGACAGGTCTAATAAAGAAATTTGAATATTTAAAAAGAGCTAGATCTGAATCTAGATGTGTTGTGATGTGTAGGCCATGACATTCTATATTCTGTATAGTCAAAGCGATAAAAAAGTCCACTAAAACGTAAAAAAAAAATAGTTTTTATTTTTCAGGGTTAATATCAAAGATATAACAAACGTAACTAAAGTGAAACTTGACATTTAAATGTAGAGATCTTAGGTGGTGTTAGAAGAAAGTACGGCCTACCCATGAATATAGTAAATGTTTTACTCTACGTTGCTCGATGTATTACAATATCTCGACGGTCTACAGGCTGTTAAAAACGCGTGTTATGTTCACTTCAAGTAATGCAACAAACCAAACACTGAGAGCAACAATATCGAGTTGAAAAGGCTTTGGTAAAGTTCAACATATCTTATTTATAAAACACGAACAACTAAGTCTAAAAATACTACGGACTATATCAATAGAAGTGACTAACATGACGTAATTTGATCAACTAACTTTTTGTTTCCTGTCTATTCTAAGTTGTTTTTTTATAACGTCAAAATCGCTAAAAAATAAATAAATAAATAAATAAATAAAATAAATAAATTCATAATTGAAGTGCACAATTCAATTGTTCTCTCCTAACAGACATCTTGCATAAAGCTAAACACATCAATAAAACTGAAGAAAGCAAAGACAAGACTGCTGAAACAAAAAGTATGAAATTTAAATCTTCATTCTCTTTACACACCTACTTTATAATGTACTAAACATTTTTAAAATAAATTAATTCAGCGAGACATCTTGTTAAAATTTTGCATCTGTAGAAAATATAGACATGGAAAGGCTAATATACATAAATATATAGGGCAGCATTCAGTCCTTTTAATTGTCTGGCACGATTGGATTAGAACTTTATTTTGTATGCCGGATTTTAGTTAACGTTCAGGTTCTGGGAAGAAATTTGTTGAGGTCTTTCCATCTTCAAGCTAAGCTTCAATATAAATTCACTAAATTATATGCAGACATCTAAAACCGTAACAAATTTGTTAGGGAAGAAATGTACTAATTTTACAGTTTATATATGTTTTCTTATTTTCTTATATTTAATATGCATATTGTGTTTAAATTTGTATATTTTTGAGAATCAGGTGGCTCTTAGGTGAGGCCAAGGCGGATGTACACTATTTCCCATTCGGCATCACAAACAAGATGATTAAAATGTGAAGATAAGAGCTAAATAAAAGTGTTGACTCACGACAAATGTAAAGTATATCTGCAACTGGGGGCAAGCAGTCTGGAGATTCCTCCATCTCCGTGATGATATACGTATCGGGTCAGCGACATTGACGACAAAGATTCTCATGCAATTTAGACAACCGGAAGTAGTTAGAACACCAAGAACATTGCCACAAAGATTATTAAAACTTACTGTCAATGCTGTTAGTAAAAAACAACAACTAATTATTGATAATTAAACTAATCTGCAACTAGATATAGAAAGAATCTATACATCTATATATATATCTATGGCCTCCATCAATCTCGAAGCGACTATGGATCATCTCATGGAAATGAGATGAATGCCTGGGAAACGCGTTCTTTTATTTTGGAAGTCTTTTGTACCCTGAAATTTATTGTTTCTATAGTTAGGGAAAAAAAGTAGAAACCCTTCCTTACCAGCTAGGAGCCCCTGTGCCAAGCATTTTTTCCATTATTTTGAAACTAAAAAGAATGCAACATATTGTTATTATTCTTGAAAAAAAATTATAATTCGATTTCATTTTTTTTCGGGTAGATTAAACCTCTAGGAATTAATTTATCGTAGAAACTGTATAATTACTTCATTAATGGTTTCTAACCACTGACTCAAATGGTTACTATAATTTTGTTTTATTTTTTATTGGAGAAGAGAATAAAAAAAATATTTTTTTAGGGACTGTACTTTTTCCTTTTCGCATTATTGGAATGTGGTTACAAACCTGAACCTGTTTGTTCCGCTCATGGAATTTGTTGACGTAAGTTCTTTTGTTTCTCTATTTTATTTGGAGGTTTGCTTTATATATATATATATATATATATATATATATATATATATATATATATATATATATATATATATATATATATAATATATAAGAGCAGGTTGATCTTGAAAACCCCTTGAAATGGGTTTCAAAATCAAAACCCCATTTGAAGAAAACCTGAAGAAGTGGGATTTATACTCAAAACCCCTTTTTTATTCTTATGAAATTAGTTTTTTTTTAATTGAAAACTAAATACTAAAAACTAAATATGGAGAAATTTAAAAACTCAAAACCTTCCTTGGCTACGCTCAAAGAAATAAGGTGACTTGTTTGCTTTAGATTTTTTATTGAATGTACAGACCTCTCTTTTGAATATTTTGCACTGTCAGGAGATTTCAAGGAGCTCCTGGTAAATCACGAGGCTGTGGGAATTCTTTTATAAGTTATAAAATGGTTTAATTTAATAATTTACACCTAGAATTAGCGCGGGTCCTTTGAAAGTGTTGGGCCCACTGCGGTCGCATAGGATGCGTTAGCCTAAGGCCGGCCCTGGAAAATAATGGCGTATGCTACGCCGTGGGTCGACTAGTTGTATTAATGAGTTTAGATCAGTCATGTAATTCAATTTGTAATACATATAAACTAACAATACTAAAAAATTGCAACATGAAATATTTGTACCAATTATTTTTGTTTAGCATTATTTCAGGCTTTTAGATTTCTCATATCGATACATAATACTATCACTGGTCTGCAGTCTTTGAAAGGGACATTGTAAGAAGGGGAGTATCTTTGTGAACTTTAGATACATATATATTTATATGTAGTTCGTCCATCGTGGTTCGATAATGACCACTTTTGTCAATCAGGGGGCTGAGGGCTTTGCACTGGGGTTTTGTGCCTCCTAATGTGGCTGGTGAGACCTATGTGAGCCCGGAATGTTCGGCTGCACACTGGGCAGGTTATTCCAGCTGGAGCTAGTATCATTGGCCATGCAATTTCTTCTCTGGCGTTTTTTTTTTTTTTTGTGTGCAAGCGTTGTTGTTTTTTTTTCCTCAGCAACCTGTGCGCCAGTTTTCACAGCGCGACGCCATGTTGCTCTGTCATGTGCCTCTGTCTCCCAGGTGGCTGGGTCTATGCTAAACGCCTTTAGAAAAGATTTAAGGGTGTCCGTGAAGCGTTTTCTTTGACCGCCTTACAAGTGTTTTTCTTCCCTTAACTGGCCACACAGGAGTCTTTTATGGATGAGGCGGTCTTCCGTTCTACAAACGTGTCCTGCCCATTGCAGCTGGTTGTTATGATGCTTTGCAGACCCGCTCTTCGAAGGACTTCAGTATCTGGTTTCTGAATGTTATCCTGAATGTTAAATTCATTTTATATAAATTTACAACTTCTATTCGAACTGTTTTTCTCAAGCCCATATACAAACCACTGTGCAAGAGCATCTAAACCTTAACCCTAACGCTTATGAAAAGAGAAGGTTGCATAGCTATCTATGGTAAGCAACAAATAATTCTCTACTTAAAGTAGCAAGGGGATTTACTCAATTTTTACATGATCTGTTAAGTACAATTTCTTATTCTTGTTTAATGCCAAACAAAATAATTAATTGCGAATAATTAACTTTATAATTGTTTTATTTTTTATTGATTGGTTTTTTTTTTTTTTTTTTGTATTGATAAGGTACAAGAAATAATTGTGCAAAATTTCAATTTAATCCTGAATTTAGTGTGTACTAGACAGACAGTTAGAAAGACAGAGTGAGTTGATATTAGCTTTGTAACTATAAAAAGTTACCATGATATAAAAAACAATAATCAATGGAAACCTTACAGGTTAATTTTGTGAAATATCTGAGAGGTTCTAACAGTGACTTGTCCATCATATCGACGAAATCTTCATTGCCTTCATAGTCATTTGAAATAAAATCATCTATAACCAGTTTATGAACATTGGACCCACAGTTTAAGCCAAGTTTAAGCATCATCTTCCTTCCTAGTGATATCATCAAACAAATAAAATAGTTTCTTTTTACACAGTAATCAATGGATAGACAAAAACGCGATTAGTTAAAGATAGATAGATAGGTAGATAGATAGATAGATAGATAGACAGACAGACAGACAGACAGACAGACAGACAGACAGACAGACAGACAGAAAGACAGACAGACAGACAGGCAGGCAGGCAGACAGACAGACAGACAGATAAACAGACAGACAGATAAACAGACAGACAGACAGATAAACAGACAGACAGACAGATAAATAGATAGACAGATAAATAGATAGACATATAGATAGATAGACATATAGATAGATAGAAAGACAGATAGTTTGATAGACAGACAGACAGACAGATAGATAGATAGATAGATAGATAGATATATAGATAGATAGATAGACAGATAGATAGATAGACAGATAGATAGATAGATAGATAGACAGATAGATAGACAGATAGATAGATACACAGATAGATACACAGATAGATAGATAGATAGATAGATAGATAGATAGATAGATAGATAGATAGATAGATAGATAGATAGATAGATAGATAGATAGATAGATAGATAGATAGATACACAGATAGATAGATACACAGATAGATAGATAGATAGATAGATAGATAGATAGATAGATAGATAGATAGATAGATAGATAGATAGATAGATAGATAGATAGACAGATAGATAGAAAGACAGATAGTTTGATAGATAGAACGATAGATACACAGATAGTTAGATAGAAGACAGACAGATAGATAGATAGATAGATAGATAGATAGATAGATAGATACACAGATAGATAGATAGATAGATAGATAGATAGATAGATAGATAGATAGATAGATAGATAGATAGATAGGAGACAGACAGACAGACAGACAGACAGAAAGACAGACAGAAAGAAGACAGACAGACAGACAGACAGACAGATAGATAGATAGATAGATAGATAGATAGATAGATAGATAGATAGATAGATAGATAGAAAGATAGATAGATAGATAGTAATAAATCTATGGACTACGAAAATAATTGAATATTCTATGATTTTTTACTACAAAAAAACAAAGACAGCTACTTTAACCATTAATACACAACGAGTCTCGTCCTTTCCTATCTAAATTCATACTTTTACAAATCACTTCATTTGTGATGCGGTCTTTGTAAGTTTTACCTAGGATTTTTTCTGTGGCATATTAGTTCCATAGATAGGTTCATCTTCTTTGCAGTTAGCGTCCAAGATTCGCAAACATATAAGAACGAAAGCCGTGACAAAAAGTGCATCAGTCTGACTTTAGTGTCTAATGCTTTGCCTTTTTCTTTCCAGAATGATTTGAGTTTAGCAACTGCTGCTGTGGACTGTGCAATTCTGGTATATAGTTCAGGATCCGGGGAAGCGGTACGGGCGTAAGGTAGATTTTGTGCGGGACCGATAATCTAAGCAGGGGGGCAATGCTGTAACTCTAGTGGCGGAAGATAAGGTTAATGTGTGAGCGACACTTAACTCAGGCAAATCACACAGGTCAACGGCTGTCTTTGGAAAAGGGACACTACTGCAAGTACACGCAATTATGACCCGTGTTATGGTCATGAGATAAAAAGCCTTCGAGGACAAGCATCATTGTATAAGAAAGGACAGTGTTGTCCAGAACAGCAAGGCAGTAAAGACAGTGCGGTATAATGTGCGTCCTTGAGCGTGTAGCTGTACAAGTCCAGGAGTACACAGAGAGACTTGTGTGTTTAGAAGGCAGTTCGGTTGAGTACAACAAAACATTTAAAGTTAGGTTACCCAATTGTGTAGTATAAGCTGTTGATTAAGCTAACACGTTTTATTTGGAACTCTTGTTGTCAAGTTCTTTAGTTAGATGTGTTGTGTTGAGCAGTGTTTACGGAAGGCCATGTAGAGATCTTAACATTATATATATATATATATATATATATATATATATATACATATATACACTGTGTTTATTTAGAGAGTTAGGGTATACTGTGTTTATTTAGAGGGTTAGGGTTCGCTGTGCGTTAAGGCTAGAGTTTAGAAAAAAATTCGTCGCCCCACTTTAAAAGTTCTTGATCAGCTAGAGATAATAGCTCTAAGCTCAACTGACACTTGATTAATTTTGCCACCAATACTGGTGCCCCTTTTAAAGCCCTGTTGGATATAGGTTATAATATGTGTTTCGTTGCATTGTTTCGCATACCATATGCTGCGGAAATCTTGTCATTGCACATCAACAAGTCAGCTATTTCTTCTTCTGTCCCTGCCAGACCATATATGCCGTCCACAGAGCATAAGTTAGTAATTTTACTTCCTCAAACTCTTACAGTAACTGTATAGCCCTTAGTGCATCTTCCATTATCCTTTCAAGGAAGATATTGAATTGATGAAGCTAGGCAGACTAGTCTCACTACAATCTACAATGCTGTTGAATTACACCGAACTTAGTGGCCTGCTTATAGAGGTACTACATACATTTTTATTATGTTTTGAAATACATTGTAATTTCCATGTGACCAAGAGTGCCCTATACCATGTATTGTCAAAAGCTTTCTTGAAGCCCATAAAGACATGGAAAAGATAATGTAGGTGTTAGAGGTATTTTCGCAGAGTAACTTTAAGCTAAGGATTTTTGTGTTGCGCTGCGATCCTCTTAAAGTACGGATGTCGTCCTGTTATAATTTTGTCAGCTATTGGTTTGAGCCGACCCTGTATGAGTTTTAACAGGACTCTCGGGAATTTGCCTGTATAACGTATTAGGCTATTTGTCATATACATACATGCAAATATATATATATATATATATATATATATATATATATATATATATATATATATATATATATATATATATATATATATATATATTACCTGTCTCAAGATCTAGACCTGCACAAGACAGATTGAAAACCTGCAAGTCAGTTTGCATCTCAATGAAACATTTCACTAACATGACAAGATCCTTCCTTTTTCTGTCCTCTGGCCAGTTCTTTGTAAATCTCCCAATGTTGGCCAGTCGCAGGCTGACCAGATTTTTAACTTGATGAATTATCCTGTGTCGTATCACCAGTTTGACACACTCAAGGGAGTCTATTTCACTTACAATAATGCCTTTATCAGCTTCTGTCAGAAGATACATATTTTAGAAAGTAACTTTTTAGATTGAATGTAATCCGTCTGTCTCTCAGGATTAGATATATTTGTAATTTGAAAAGCTATTTAAAATTTGATTTCAATATATTTTATGGCCTGCAAAGTTTGCCAACTTTTTTTTTTTTTTATCTCTATGAGTATATACATATATTTTTCATTTCTTTTTTGTTTTTATCGGCCCCCGAAAGAGGAATAGACGCTATTAGTTTTGTGTGGTCTGTCTGTCCGTTCGTCCGTCCCGTTTAGATCACAGAAACTAGAAGAGAAAATAAAAAATTGGACATCATGATATTTTAGATCATTCAAAGTAATGATGCAACGGCCACCTTTTTCTTTTCCCAAAGTTAACAATTTAATTTTTAAAATTATATTTGCAAGCAGATATTTTTTTTTAAAACATAAACCACTTTTCAATGAAAAACTTTAGGTGAGATAAGTTGTTATTTTTTAAAGTCACAGACTTCTTCTTTAATAACTCAAGCTTCATTCATAGATTCGCCAATTGGTACAAAAAAAAAGAATTTTTATACGAACTTTGCTTTAGTTGTAAGTTTCGAAAAAACTAACTACTTTTATAGCACGCAGTTTTGCCATATCCTCATAATACACTGACAGTCTGTCACACCATCGTTTGGTTGTATTGTGACATGGATAGTTGTGAACCACGAGGTACACTCTATGTCTGTGCTTGGGAGTTTTTAATTGGAAAAGGGGAGTCCACAGTGGCATCATGGGAAGAATAAAATCTCGCTTTAGAGATTTGACCACATGGTAAGAGAGAGTCTGTGCCATGTAACTTGAAGAAGACAGACGTGTCTTATGTATTTAGGTATTGAAGCATTAAAGTATTGTTAGCTGTGTGTTTAAGGAATTTCTATTTGGAGTATATTATATAATTATATGAATTATTTCATATGATGTTATTGACGGCTGAAGTTGCCAAATTACTGTGTACTGTTATTTCACTTAATAAATATGATGTGTGCTGAGTCTGGACTTATCAGTTATTGTACATGTCATGTAATGGTAATATTACTCAGTAGGTCTAGATGTGAACATACGTAACAACAAATTTGATATAAAGAAAGTTATTTATTATAAAAAGAATATTCTAATAATAACAGAAAAGGTGTTATTGTAATACAAAGGGCATTCGCTTTATCAGCACAAATAAACAACTTTACGTAGTCTATTTAAGACTAATTACAGCCTTGATCTAAATATATATTTATAATATAGCCTATATATATATATATATATATATATATATATATATATATATATATATATATATATATATATATATATATATATATATATTATATATATATATATCTTATCTTATCTTATATAATACAGACGTTACTTCAAAAAAGAAGATGATTACGTCCTACGCGTCATGCATTTAGTCATGCATATTAACCAATGACTTAAATTCTGCCAAGTCACTGGTTTTCCTGGCTAGCTCAGGCAACCCATTCCATGCTCTAATAGCACTAGGGAAGAAGGAGTATTTGTACAAATTTGTCCTAGCATATGGGACGAGGAATGTGCCTTTATCTTTGTGTCTTTCAGAGTATTTTATTAAATTTTGTTTTTGTATTTGAAGATTATGGTTCAGTGTTTTATGTATGATTGCTACTTTACTTTTGAGCCTTCTGTCCTGAAGGCTTTCTAAATTTAGTGATTTTACTAAAGGTGTTACTCTAGTCAAATGTGAATATTCGTTTGTTATGAATCGCACTGCTCTATTTTGTGTCTGTTCTAGTTTCTTAATGTTTTCTTGAGTTGAGGGGTCCCAAACAGAGGATGCATATTCTATTATTGGCCTAACCAAGGTTAAATAACATTTTAGTTTTATGTTCTTATTTGATTTATAGAAATTTCTTTTAATAAATCCTAATGCTTTGTTTGATTTTTTTGTAGTTTCATCAATATGTGGATTCCATGACAGTTTTTCATTTATTATAACACCTAGGTATTTTGCGTTTTTAGTCTGTGTTACTGGTTTGCCATGAATAAGATAAGTGGAATTAATTTGTTTTAGTTTTTTTGTTACTCTTAACAACTGACATTTTTCTGGGTGGAAAGACATGCTCCAATTTGATTCCCATTTCTGTAATTCATCTAATTCTCTTTGTAAAATATCTGTGTCTTGTGTTGTTTTTATTGTTCTATATATTATGCAATCGTCTGCAAATAATCTGACTTTTGTTCCTGAACTAATGCAATTTGGTAAATCATTTATGTAAATTAAAAATAGTAGTGGACCCAAGACTGTTCCTTGAGGTACACCTGAGTTTACTGTTATCGGTGTTGATTTAGAGCCATTTATTATTACAGTTTGTTCTCTCCCTATCAGAAAGTCTTTAATCCACTGATGCAGTGGACCATTAATGCCGAAATATTTTAATTTTTTAAGCAAACTATGGTGGTGAACTTTGTCAAAAGCCTTAGAAAAATCTAGTAAGATAGCATCTATTTGTTCACTATTATCTAAACCTTTTGAAAAATCATCAATTAGTCCTATTAGTTGTGTTTCACATGATCTATATTTCCTAAAGCCATGTTGGTATGGTGTGAGGACATTATGTTTGTCTAAGTGGTTTATGATGTTGCTACATATTATGTGTTCTAGGATTTTACATGTGATGCTGGTAAGTGATACTGGTCTGTAGTTTCCTGGGTCAGATTTTTCTCCTTTTTTAAATAGAGGGGTGACATTAGCTTCTTTCCAGTCCTTTGGTACTCTGCCCTGGTTAAGTGAAGCCTGAAAGAGTATTTTGAACACTGGGGCTAGCTCATTACTTAGTTCTTTGAGTAATCTAGCTGGAATACCATCAGGTCCAGAAGCTTTATTTGGTTTGGTGTTGGCTAATAGTTTTTGAATTCCATTTTCTTGTACTACTATATCTTCTATGTTGTCTACTTGGTTTAAATTCAGTAATATGTCTTTGTCTCCTGGGGCTGAGAATGCTGATGCAAAGTATTTGTTTAGAATGTTTGCTTTAGTTTCATTATCATTATGTATTATGTTATGTTCATCTTTTAATGGCGCTACGCCTGTTGTTTCCATTTTCTTAGACTTAATGTATGACCATAGGTTTTTGTTGTTGTCTTTAGATATTACATTGTTTATGTATTCACTCTGCAGCTGTCTGCTTACTTTTTGGGTTAAGTGTTTAATTTTTATATACTTTTTGTAAACTCTTTCTGCATTAGTTTCTTTAAATTTTCTATATAGGTTTTCCTTCTGTTTACAAAGCTTCTTTAGTCTATTATTAAACCAGCATTTATTTATTTTGTTTGATGTGTATTTAGTTGGTATTTGATTTTCTATAATGCTTTTAAGATGGTTTTTAATAAAATTCCAGAGGTCATCGACTGGTTGGTTAATGTCTTTTTCTAATAAGAATGTTTGTTGAAAGTTTAATGCAGCTTGGTGTAGTTGTGTTAGGTTACATTTATTCCAGAGTAAGATTTTTCTTTTGGGTTTTGTATTGGCTACTGCTTTTATCTGACTGTGTATTTTTATGATCTCATGGTCTGATAGACCAGGGATAATATCATAATCAACTACTAATCCAGGTCTGTTGGTTAAGAAGAGATCTAATGTGTTGTTTAATCTAGTTGGCTTTTTAATGATTTGATCTAAACTTAGGTTGTGTAAAGTTTCTATGAAAAGCTCATTTATGTCCTTAAGGTTTTGGTGTTTATCTATGGTTAGTGTTTTCCAATTTATATCAGGTAGGTTGAAATCACCCATAATCCAAAAAACTGCATTTTTATTTGTCTCTTTAAGTGTCGTAATCTGATTACATAGTTCCTGCATGTATTCTAAACTAGAATTTGGTGGTCTGTAAATGCTGCCTATTATTAGGGATGTTGAGGTGGTATTAATTTTACAAAATGTTGATTCTATATTTTTTGAGTTAGGTAAGGTAATTTCTTCTGCTATAAGAGTGTTTTTTATTGCTAAAAGAACTCCTCCATGATTATCAGCCCTATCTTTTCTAAAAATTTCATAATTACTATTGAAAATTTCTGCATTATAAATTTCAGGATGTAGCCAAGTTTCTGTGCCTGCAATTATGTCTGGTTTCTCACATTCTAATAAAATTTCTAAGTCTGCTGTTTTGTTCCTAATGCTTTGAAAATTTATTACTAAGGTTTTAAGGTATTTTTGGTGTTACTTCTTTAGTAGGTTTGTTTAGTGAGGCTGTTGTATTAATTTTAGTAGATTTAGGTTTAACAGGAGTGGATCTGGCTAGTGGTTGGTGAGTTTGGTTTGGGATGGTGTTTAGGATGTTGTATGGGTTAGAAGTGTCTGCATCAAAGGAATCAAACAGTCCTGATGTAAACTGAGGTAACCCACACGGTACACAGTGCCATGATGCATCTTTGTTGCCTAAGGCATAATACACAGGTGTATTCATATGGAGACATGATGCATGGTACCATTCATCGCAGGTGTCACATTGAATGGCTTTCTGTTTCATGGTGCATACTTTTTTGCAGATGTTGCATCTATCTTTAGATCTAGGCCCTGGATTTGACTCTACATCTCCTGCTATTAATATTAACAGTGATAGGTATTTATTTCTGCTGTGTCTGATTGAGAACTTCCATTTGTGATGGGTAATCTTCTTTAGTGTTATGGATGTGTATGTTAGGTTATTTTTTAAGTTGCTTTGATCTAAAGTGTGATGATTGATTATGACTGTTGTTTCTTTTTTAAGTTTAGTGTTGACTAAGGTAGATCTGGTTCTGTGTTCAGCAAGTATGTATTTGGTAATTATTAGGATAAATAGCCAGAGCAATTTTATATATATGTATGTATTCATTGTTTGAACTAAATTGTAATTATTATAGCAATAGCTTGTCTTCTAACAGTTTAGGAGTGCAGATGTATTAATTATGTAAACAGTAGTAGGCCTATCACATTAAGAAGTGAAGTAAAAGGCCTACTAATCCTGTTCGTAATATTGGCCTATATCTAGTATTTTTAAGATTAAACATGTGAAGTCACACCATGGAATAGTTCCATGGTCACACGAATTCTAGTTTAAATCTAGATTCTATATCAAGTTCTAGTTCAAGTTCAAGTTCTAGATCTTACTAGATCTATTTTGTTTGACAATTTGGAAGGGGAGATATTCATTTTTTTTTTGCGAGGGAAAAAGTTTGTACACAATTCATTTCTAGCTCACTACCTAAGCCTAAAGTAGGTCAAGAATTTTTTTTTCGTGTTGCCAATTTATCTAATTTAGCAGGAAGAATTAATCTTTTTTTTTTAGTTTATCTATATAGCATTAAAATTTTATTAATTTTGAATGTGTGGATAAGGTTATAAATTATGATTTTTTAAATTTAAGTGTTTGCTAAATAAATGTATGGAGGCGCGGTGGCTAAGTTGTAAAGCGCTTGACCTCCAAACTGGGGATCCTAGGTTCAAATCCTTGTGAAGATTGGGATTTCTACATTTGGAATCTTCATGGCACCTTTGAGTCTACCCAGCTCTAATGGGTACAAGATCTTAACGGATCGGATCGACGGACGGAAGGACAGACAAACCACACAAAACTAATAGCGTCTATTCCTCTTTTGGGGGCCGCTAAAAGGTATGTTTGGTTGATCGTAAAAATGAGGCCCTTTATAACAAAAATTTAATGGGTGTTCCGGCCATAATAAACAATATTTAGCTTGAAAAAAGACCAATGTGCTTAGCCTTTGTGTACTGCTAGTGTATAATATGAACGTTAATTTCCACTGACACACTAATGTATTGATCTAGGCATCTTTTTAACTGTCCTGCAGATCCGCATAATATTTCTTACAAGTTCCTTTTACCTTCAAGATATTCAGTTAAAAAAAAAACGATTTGATTGATATATTTGCAACCTGTTGACCGCAAATCGCATCAAAAAGCAAACTTTCTATCAAACCCTTGTATTTTATTGTCAGTATTTTCCCCCCAAAAGTTGCAGTCTATATAGATAGCATAAATAGAAATTTCCATAGACATATATACATACTGACAGGGAGAGAGAAATTGGTTTTCTTTGGCGAGAGATTAATTTTATTATAATATATATTTGTTTTACAACAAATTAAAAAATATTTCGCCATAATTTATAGAACGTATTATTTCAGCCTATATACATCTCATACACTTATTTATATTATATCTAGACTGGACATGGAGATTTTTTTTTAAATAAAAAAAAAATTGAAAATGTTTTAAACAGTTGAAACAATGCGCTGTTCTGTAAAGTAGTTATAAGATGTACAGTTGTTGTTTTTTTTCAACCCTAACCTATGTAACATATAAATTAACTTTTAGATCTAGATCTAGTTATTGAACATCAAAAAAAAAAAGAGTACACTTGTCTCATAATTATTATTTTTGCCAAGGCTTTTGAGAGAGTTCACCATCATAGTTTGCTTTAAAAAATAAAGAGATTCATAACACTTACAGATCTATTGTGTGTCTGTTCCAGTGTCTTAATGTTTTCTTGACTTTAGGAGTCCAAACAAAGGATGCATTTTCATTTATTGGCCTAACCAAGGTTAAATAAAATTGTAGTTTTATGTTTTTCTTTTAATAAGCCCTAATGCTTTGTTTGATTTTTTGAATTGTTTTATCAATAAGAGATTTGATGATAGTTTTTCATTTATTATAACACGAATAACACCTTAGTATTTTGCGTTTTTAGTCTGTGTTACTGGTTAACCATGAATACGATAAGTGGAATTAATTTGTTTTAGTTTTTTTTTGTTACTCTTAACAACTGACATTTTTCTGGGTGGAAAGACATGCTTCAATTTGATTCCCGTTTCTGTAATTCATCTAATTTTCTTTGTAAAATTTCAGTTCTTGTAATGTTTTTATTGTTCTATGTATTATGCAATCGTCTGCGAATAATCTGACTTTTATTTCTGAACTAATGCAGTTTGGTAAATCTTTAATGTAAATTAAAAATAGTAATGGACTCAAGACTGTTCCTTGATGTACACCTGAGTTTACTGCTATTGGTGTTGATTTAGAGCCATATATTATTACAGTTTGTTCTCTCCATATCAGAAAATCCTTAATTCAATGGACCATCAATGTCCAAATATTTTAATTTTTTAAGCAATCTTTTTTTAAGTAGAGTGGAGTGACATTAGCTTCTTTCCAGTCCCTTGGTATTTTGCCCTGGTTAAGAGATGTCTGAAAAAGTATTTTGAACACTTGTGTTAGCTCATTGCTTAGTTCTTTGTGTAATCTAGCTGGAATATATCCCGCAAACCTCATGCAACGCTCTGTCACAACCTCACTAAGTGGTCGACTCCGAGTTTGGCATAAGATTTCCCTGCTTGAGACCTGATTTCTTAAACTGACTAGTAAATTTCGTTTTAGCCATTTATGTTAAGCCATATTTAATCTTTACTCAATTTTAGTAGATGACTTTCATGTCTCTCATGCATATGCTGCTGTTAGGATAACGATTGTGTTAGGTAGATATATTTTTACTCACAGGTCCAATGGCTTCGCTTGACCCAATAGACCACAGCCATTGGAAAATGCTCATTGCCTTTCCTATTTCTGGGATGCCATATTCTAAACGTATTTTCCTCAGTGATTATCGATGGACAATGTGAAACGCTTTCTTTAAGTTCTTGGTATTTGAGACTTTGTTCTAGGATAATTCGTAAAATGAAGATCTACTCCACACATAATTTGCCTCTTCCAAAGGCTGCTTGCTATACTGAAATATTTTTGTTGTAAAGTTTATAAGTAAAAGTGTACACAAATTGAGAGTGACGCTTTCTTATATCGATATGTCCAAATAGTGCCGCTTTCTTCTAGATATTGTTATAACTCTGCCATGCGCACCGTCATCCAGGGTAGTGCAGAAGCTGCGCACATCTAGAAACTAGGCCAGGGGTCGGCAGCCTTTTGAGTCGAAAGAGCCAAAAATGACAATTTACCAAATTTTAAAGAGCCACACATTTTTTCTTGCCAACAATAAATACTACTCACACATTTAATTTTTTAATTTATAAAAAGAATATATTAATTCATATATACGTGTTTTTCACAGCAATTTAGATACTATAAATATGGTTTTATTTAATAACTATTTTTTCTTTCGGTAACAACTAAAGCAGTTAAACATTTACTTTCAACAATAACTTGTTCTTCAATAGCAAACAATTGAGAAAATTCAATGGGAGGTTGGCTTTGCATGGTTTTAGAAAGTTTGGATATGATACATTAGGCTCATAACTTGTTTTTAGTTTCAAACACGACTCTAAATTTTCATTTGTTAGTTGAATTCTTACTGTGCTTTTATTTATATATGAATATAACACTTGCTCGCACGAATATGTCGATCCGAAGATAGTCAGTACTTCAAATGCCATCCCCCGTCGTCCTGCGGGAGGTTTGGACTAGGAAGTAAACTATCTTCAACTCTGAAGGAACATCCAAACATTTTACAAACAAACAAACATTTTACAACTTCACCTCACTCAAGCATTCTGGAAGACTATTCCATGCTTGGAATATAGGCTAAGTGCCTCAACTCGAGACATTTCTTTTAAAGTGGTCAAATTTGTTGCGTAATGTACCAAGACATTTCTGGATCTCCAACTTTTTCATCTTGCTTTTTGACTGTAAATTTTCCACTCCACAAAGCTTTACTTTTTAAATCGATCAATTGAATTTCTAGAGATCCAGTAACAATTTCAAATGGCTCAATGTGAATTTCGTTACGATTTGTGTTGAGAGGGTTTATTAGGAATGTTAGCATAGTTTAGTTGAACTATTCAAATCTGTCAAGAAATTCATCTTTGATTTTTTTTTTATAACTGTGCTGAAGTAATTTGTGTCAATAGTTGCACTGATTTTATCGCGAGACTGCTTTAGACATTGAAAATGAAGTGCATATCTTCTGCAAAAAAAAAAAAAAATTTCTTCAAAATAGCAAACAGTTTTAGATTCAGCTCATTTCCTTTCGCTCTTACTTCCACCATAAAGTACAATTTTTGCAACCATTTGTCGTTCTCTTATTCAGGGTGATTAATGTTTTTTTCATTTAGGAATGAATTTATTTTACTCAAGCACAAAGAAAAAGTTTCAAGCCATCGCACTTCATTGTAAAGAAGGATCTCGGAATACTGTGTCTCCATCTCGTTAAAGAGTTCTTTAAACTGAAGATGGTGGAGTGCTTTTGATAAGATGATGTTTGAGATCTTGATTTTCAAATTTATGACTTCAACTATTTCGGCCATAAATGTTTGGGCACAAAGCGCTTATTGCTGTATGTAAAATGTAAGAATTCGGTGGTTTATTTGGCTCGAAGAATCGTTGTTGCTCCTTTATTTTTCCTGTCATACTTCTGGCTCCATCAGCTGCAGGTTAAAATTCATTATTTATTTCGATCTTATTGTCTTCAAGGCATTTCTGCACACATTCACTCTATCTTCCCCTCTAGTTCGTCATGAGAGTAGCAATCCTGGAAGATCTTCTTTTGGACCTTGGGAAGACATATACCTGACAAAATGGGCAACTTGTGCCGTGCCTTTTATGCCGCAAGATTAGCAAGTGATAAGGCAGAAGAAAGTTGAATATCTTCCACCTGGAAATATGTTACATTTGAAGATATTTTAGCTATTCTCTCTGGTACTGTTTTATCGGATAGTGGCATAGCTTTGACTTTTTTTATTTCAAGGTTTCTGTTTTTTTTTTGTTGTTTTTTTTTTTAAAAAAGAAACAGTTCTTCAGACGCACGTAGGAAGCAGTCTTTGACATACTCACCATCTGAAAATGGTTTGCCTTTTTGTGCATTTTCTGTTGGTACCGCAAAGCTTGCCAGATTAGTATTACTTGTAGATTGCTTCTAACTTTTGGAAGATCATTCGCTTCTAACTCATTTACTTGAAACAACAAATTTTACGTCACAGCCAAAGCAAGCAGTGAAGATGCCGTTTTGTCTTGCGTCGAAAGCGAATTAAAACCTATATGGAAACATCCGACCACGGCGTCATTTGAGAGCTTCCGACAACTGACGTGTAATGTGGTGGTGGTATAAGGCTGAGAGATCGGTGCCTATTCTTCGTTAAAAGATTCAGAACTATTTTGAAAAATGTTTCGATAAAATAAATAACATTTGCGTATGGAACTAAAGAGCCGCAGCTTCACATCCAAAGAGCCGCATGTGGTTCGCGATCCGCAGGTTGCCGACCCAGGAACTAGGCTAGGAAGGATGTTGACATTAGGGAAGGCAGGAACTATTTCCGCCCAAGTCTAGAACCGATATGAAGATGATGTGCACAAGGCAGATGTCTTCTGTGTTTGTCGTGTCCTCTTGTAAATAAACACATTTATCTCGTTGAGTTGCCTCCCTTAAGTTATTACAATATTATGATGCCATTTTTTATTGGAGTTTTTGTGTGTAGCATTTCTGATTTTTGTCGCTTTGTCATGATTAAGGATGGCATCATTTGTCAACTCATAGGGTTACATTTTTTATATATTGCATTTGAGAGACAGGCCTGTTTAGAGTGATTTTCAGCGGCCCCCGAAAGGGGAAAGACGCTATTAGTTTTGTGTGGCCTGTCTGTTCGTTTGTCTGTCCCTCCTTCCGTACGCCCGCCCGTCTATCCACCCGTCTTATTGAGAATTTAGAAACTAGAAAAGTAAATTAAAATCGGACATATGCTATTTTAGATCATTCAAAGTTATGATGCAACTGCTACTTTTTTTCTATTCCGAAAGTGAACCATCTATTTTTTAAGAATTATGTATGCAAGTAGATTTTTCAAAAAAAAGGCACCACTTTTAAATGAAAAACTGCAGAGGTGGGGGGGGGGGGGGGGAGGAAGTTTTTTAAAAAGGTCACAGACTTCTTTATTAATAAATTAGGCTTCATTCGATGATTATCGCATTAGTACAAAAAAATTGCATCTAAGGTCACTATGGAAAAAGTATCAATGAGTCATTATAAAATAGATTTTCAATTTATCAAAGAACTCATGGAATAAAATACTGATTCAAATGTTGTTTTCAAATAATTTTAATACGAAATTCGTTTTAGTTGACAGTTTAAAAAAACGAACTACTTTTATAGCGCGTAGATTTTGACATCATGATACATTTAACAACAATCTAATTTAGACTCAATAAAGACCACATGTAGATCTAGATTTAGATTTAAACGTATTAAAAATCTGAACAAAATTTACATCTATAAATTATTAAGGAAATAGTTTATCTTGTTACAGCTTAGGGCTGCAGATTTTTTTATTATGTAAACAGTAGTATCACATTAAGAAGTAAATGTGATGCGTACAGTATAGTGCATTCTTAAATTTCTTATCCAGTAGTAGGCCTACTAGATCTAATCCTGATCATAACATTGCCCAAACTCTAGGTCTAGTAATGTTAAGATTAAAGTGTAAAGTCATACGGATTCTATTCTAGATCTAGATTCTATATCTAGATTCTAGGTCTATTCTAGATAATAGATTTCAAGATTTCAAGATCTAGACCTAGTCTAGATTCTATATCTACTAAAATAGACCTAGTCTAGATTCTAGATTTAGCAAGACCTAGTCTTGATTCTAGATCTAGACCTATTCTAGATTTTTAGGTCTAGACCTAGTGTAGATTTTAGATCTAGACCTAGTCTTGATTCTAGGTCTAAACCTAGAAATCTAGACTACATCTAGAGCTAGTCTAGATATGTAGATTACATCTAGAAGATAACCGGTCATTTCATCCCGGTCATTTCATTCTTGGTCAATCCATCCATGGTCAGCTCATCCCAGCTTATTTCATCCCCAATTAAACATTTTTTTCTTCTTCATTGTGTAATTATGCTGTTAAAACTTTGCCTTTAAGCCCTCGTTTCATCCAATATATACATAAGTTTATCAAGAATACTTTGTGATATTTTTTACTTATTATTTGGTCGGGGACTAATATACTATAAAGCAAAAAGAATCATAATTATTCTCTAATATACATACACATCGTAATTAAAATTATACCTATCTACCTAGAAAGTGAAATATCTAATAATGCATCTTTAAAGTCCTGACAGATACGTTAAATCGTTGAAAGGGGCGATAAATTGAATAATTGTCTGTAGACCTAAAAAAGTAAATACAATTTGTTTCAAGAGTTTTAAAAAGTTAAAGTAAGCATCTCACCTTTGAAGTCTATGTTTAAGTGACGCAAACTAACGGGTAGGATCCTTTTAAGAAATCTCGTGACATATAAATCTTGATTTCTGTCAAACCGAAACGTTAGAGATCTCCATATTTCGGGTGCCACAAAGGGCTCCAGCCAGGTTTTACATGTCAAGGACATGTTGTAGCGGTCCTTGTTGGATGAAAAAGAGTAGATGTGCCTTAACACTGTGAATGGCAGTAGGCTCCAGTCCGGTTGTTTTATATCCTTAAGACAGAAAACAAGAACAAAATAGTTTAGAACAAGACATTCCATTTACGTCCTGATATAATGTTAATCTACAAATAAATTAACAACTTTTGCAATATAAAAAATGGATCAAACCATTACTAGCTCTTAACTGGTTTCAAATGTTATAATCACTAAGACTAGGGTATACAAGGATCAAGATGGCTAGGCTAGAGTATAACAAAATGTAGTTGATGTATAAATTTTATTTAAAAAATATATTTTATAAAGAAATAATTTCTTTAGAATTTTTTACAATTTTATTTACAAAACAAATATTTTTTTCCTTAGGATTATTGATGTTGTGTTCATTTCGAATATGTTGTTATAAAAAAAGACACCTCTACCTTTTTGTCAAACTTTATTTTTTCTAAAACATGAAACAGTTTACTTTAATAATAATGTCCTCGATATTGAATAAGTCTTTAAGAGTCTATTATGCTCCATCTTGTTCAATACTTTAAAAGTCTATTTGGAACCATGTAGTTTTAAAATCTTTAAAAGTCTTATTGATTCCATCTAGTTCAAGTCTTTAAGAGACTACCTTGCTCCATCTAGTTCAAGTCTTTAAGAGACCACCTTGCTCCATCTCGTTCAAGTCTTTAAGAGACTACCTTGCTCCATCTAGTTCAAGTCTTTAAGAGACTACCTTGCTCCATCTAGTTCAAGTCTTTAAGAGACTACCTTGCTCCATCTAGTTCAAGTCTTTAAGAGACTACCTTGCTCCATCTAGTTCAAGTCTTTAAGAGACTACCTTGCTCCATCTCGTTCAAGTCTTTAAGAGACTACCTTGCTCCATCTAGTTCAAGTCTTTAAGAGACCACCTTGCTCCATCTCGTTCAAGTCTTTAAGAGACTACCTTGCTCCATCTAGTTCAAGTCTTTAAGAGACTACCTTGCTCCATCTAGTTCAAGTCTTTAAGAGACTACCTTGCTCCATCTAGTTCAAGTTTTTAAGAGACTACCTTGCTCCATCTAGTTCAAGTCTTTAAGAGACTACCTTGCTCCATCTAGTTCAAGTCTTTAAGAGACTACCTTGCTCCATCTAGTTCAAGTCTTTAAGAGACTACCTTGCTCCATCTAGTTCAAGTCTTTAAGAGACTACCTTGCTCCATCTCGTTCAAGTCTTTAAGAGACTACCTTGCTCCATCTAGTTCAAGTCTTTAAGAGACTACCTTGCTCCATCTCGTTCAAGTCTTTAAGAGACTACCTTGCTCCATCTAGTTCAAGTCTTTAAGAGACTACCTTGCTCCATGTAGTTCAAGTCTTTAAGAGACTACCTTGCTCCATCTAGTTCAAGTCTTTAAGAGACTACCTTGCTCCATCTAGTTCAAGTCTTTAAGAGACTACCTTGCTCCATCTAGTTCAAGTCTTTAAGAGACTACCTTGCTCCATCTAGTTCAAGTCTTTAAGAGACTACCTTGCTCCATCTCGTTCAAGTTTTTAAGAGACTACCTTGCTCCATCTCGTTCAAGTCTTTAAGAGACTACCTTGCTCCATCTAGTTCAAGTCTTTAAGAGACTACCTTGCTCCATCTAGTTCAAGTCTTTAAGAGACTACCTTGCTCCATCTAGTTCAAGTCTTTAAGAGACTACCTTGCTCCATCTAGTTCAAGTCTTTAAGAGACTACCTTGCTCCATCTAGTTCAAGTCTTTAAGAGACTACCTTGCTCCATCTAGTTCAAGTCTTTAAGAGACTACCTTGCTCCATCTAGTTCAAGTCTTTAAGAGACTACCTTGCTCCATCTCGTTCAAGTCTTTAAGAGACTACCTTGCTCCATCTAGTTCAAGTCTTTAAGAGACTACCTTGCTCCATCTAGTTCAAGTCTTTAAGAGACTACCTTGCTCCATCTAGTTCAAGTCTTTAAGAGACTACCTTGCTCCATCTAGTTCAAGAGGTAAAGAGCCCATTCATCTCTTTAAAGTCTTAACGTGTTTTACTGGCTCCATCTCAATCGAGTATGTTATAGCCCCTTGTCCCACTCCATACGTCTCTGTATCTATTATGCTTATAGGTGTCTAACTGAGAAAACAAGAGAAAGGTTTTCTTACCTGATTTGGGATTTCAGAATTGTGAATATTGTCCATTGCAAGCTTCAACCGCTTGGCGGCTAACGGTTCCATCAGAGACGATGACATTTCTGGCAAGAGAAAAACAACAACGGTACACGTGTGAAACGTAAACTGTATCCTCAATATAATCTACTATTTTTTAAGTACAACAGAATATAGGACAGGTGTAAATTAAAGTAATCTGTAAAAGAAAGCTTATATAAGAGAAAGAGCCTTACAATCACCTTCATCTGTGTCAATGCTGCACAATTTATCCCCTTTTTCAATATAAAACTAGATTATTTATTTGTCATTACCTAGATTGGTAGCCAGTACTAGCCAGCCATGGCTACGGAGTCCCTCGTGCCCGAAGCCTGCTTGTTTAGACGCCTGTTACTCGCCTTTGCTCCTTCTCCTTTAAGTCAAAACAATTTCGCCAGATTTTATATCTGAGGCACAGGTGAAGGCCAGGAGTTGGATTGGTTGTCATAAGCTATTTCAGACGCTTTTTATCCATTAACACTACCAGCAGGAAAACCTTGAGGAATTAATACATCCGCTGCTTTATACCTAAATATGGAGAAAGCTTCATGAGTCAACTCCGTGGAAAATATCAGGAGCCGGGCGACACTTAGGCAGTTCGCAGCTCACAGTGTTATACTCTGGCAGAGCTTGTTACGCCGCTAACCCATATTGTTTCTTCACTTGCCGTTCCTTTGGATACAACAACTGGGTGGTCACAAGTTAATTCAGGAAGCGGTAGGAAAAATAACCCTAACGGATTGACCTCAGACAATTTCTGTAAAAAAAAAATTTCTTAATAGATTATGCTACTTTACTCTTCTTTCTGGAATTTTTTTTTCCCTGCATTAAAACATTAACACTTACTGTACAAAAACCTTAAAACACACAGCACTACCCCCATCTGTCTCTCCACCAGGTTTATAACATTACTTATGTTCTTTAAAGTATGGAATTAGTATAATTTAAACAAAGTGTACGGGACATGTGCAACTGCTTTGTGCTAGATACAATTCTAGACTTAAAATGTTCTATACCAGTGATTCCCAAAGTGGTCTATATAGACCCCCAGGGGTCTACGAGGACTTCCAAGGGGTCTACGAAAGTGAAAAAATAAATTGGGGGTCTATGGCCTGTTGGGGGTCTACGAAGGCGGATCTCATTAAAGCATGACCATTCATGAAATTGACTCGTTCACACATGATTTGAACCTTAGTTAATCCTTTGAATTTCAACCCTGTTAGTGGAATGATTTTTTTTTTATTTAAAAATTTTAACGTATTGTTTTAAATACCTTAATTGTGTCTACTTGAAAGTAATAATTTACATGGCCGAGTCTATAAAATAAAATGTTGACCGTAAATTTTCGGTTATTAAAAATTTGGCTTCATTCTTTCTTTGTTGAAAATGTTTGTTTGTAAAATGTTTTACTTAATTCGGATGTTCCTTCAGAGTTGAAGATAATTACTTCCTAGTCCAAACCTCCCGCAGGACGACGGGGGATGGGAGCGGGCAGGGTTTAAACCCTGGACCATCGATAAGTCCGAACGATAGTCTAGCGCGCAAACCGCACGACCAGGCAGCCATCCTATTGCATTTGTTCTTTATTTTTATGTAACAAAGTTTGAAGCTATGTCGCTATGAAACCATCGAAGTTGGAACATCGAGAAAAGTCAACATGAAATAAAATAAATTAAGATTTGAAATACTTTGGAAAACTTTTAAATTCAGAATTAAGCCACAGTAGAAAAATGTTGATTAAACATCATAGAAGAGAATAGGTTTGTGAGCGTCTTACAATATATTTACTTAGGCTTATATCAAACTCTAAAAATCTGCACACTATAAGCAAAATATTGACTTTGCCAACCATTTAATGGGTTTTACAATCTGTTTTACACAATCCTATAACTAATATAATTAAAAATTCCTCTAAGCAACCAATACAGTTCAAAGGTGTAATGGTGAATGAGTTTTGGACAATGAATGGTTATCGTGTTATTACGATTTAATTTTTTAAAAAGCTGGACTAGTTAACCTTGCCTGATTGTGACAAGTCAAAAACTCGCTGTCAGAGTCACTCAAATTTATCACAGCATTAATTATTATTTTTCATTATTTATTTATTTTATTTTAATTATTTCTCCATCCTACCCCCAGATTCTTCACCCGCTTCACCTTTTCCCCTCCAGGCTAGACTTAGTTGACCACCTTGGAAATAGCTAAGGCGCGTCTTGTCATTTATCTGCCCTTGATCGGGGAAAGGTCTTACCCGCCGGATGTCCGAAGGACGGTCGCGGTTGACACCACCTTGGTTGGAATGCAAACCAATCTTTCTCCCCCCCCCCTCTCTTCCACGTCTCTCTTAGATCAAAGAGATTATTCGGGTCAACAACCGCGTGATACTCCAAGGTGCGACTCTTGTCGGACTTCACCCACGTGTAAGATAATTCTTAGCCTAGGACATTTCCTGTTTCCGCCCACATTTTCCAGGCCTATATAAAGTAGATCCAAATCAAATCAGACCCTCTTATTTCTCATGGTCGTTGAGCTATTGAGTCTGGACTACTTCATACATTCTTTCTCCTAGAGGAATACCTGGTGGTAAGCCGAACTTAATCACAAGTTCCATCTTTATTGCTTTGTGAATATTCCTCATTGGATACTATCATGTGTATTTTAGTATTTCATTTATATTTAATTAGTGCATTGTGTATTTCTCACTGGCGTAAGTTGAAAACATAAACATGTCCTATGTATATATTTATGTATTGCACTAATCTGTTAATGCTACGTTGCTCAATTGATCGTTGATGCAACCATGTATATATTTGTACATCCATTTTATTTCCTTTATCTCGGCTGATCGCCTTGATGATTTTACTATCGCACTAATACTGCGCTTAGAAAGGTTATATGAGTTATCTCCCATGTATTGAATTATCTCCCCTGTAGTCATTTTACTCTAACGAGAGATGCGCCCCTTGAACGGACACCCTCTCCATTCAAGCGCGCTCTATTGTTCTCGGCCGACGGTCGTATGTAAACAAACCGTCATGGTCGCTGACCACCGCCCATTTCCCCCCCCCCCTTTTTTTTCTTACATCTTGTGTTAATTATTTGAGATTATTCTTTCCCCTCATTTGTACATTTTTATATTATTACTTTCCCTTTTATGTACATTTTTATATTGCTACTATCAGCCATCTATTTTTCCATATCCCATTTGTCATCATCTCCCCATTGTGCTTTAAAGCAATGTTACCAATCTGACGAATGCACCTCAGTCGAGGGCATCGATAAGATGCGTAAGAGACAAGTCCTAACTTGTCTTTATTTATCCGCAGCCTCCCTCAGGTGTCTGCCTATTTATGTGCTGAGTGCTATTCTGCACTGCACTTTCCTACTGAGATCTACCCAACTATTTATTTGCTATTGAGTATCTTCTACTGACTACGTGGATCTTCTCAACTCTACTACTTGGCGCTATCGGCCTTGCCCGCCTATTCGACAGCCCACCTGTCAACTCATTAGGTGCGACGTCCCTATAGACTCAGATCTGTGCGAGACGTCATAGCTACGCCAAACCCTCTGCAACTCACTGGACTTATCCTGTCAACCACGCTGCCCACGGTAGATCAGCTCTGCCCGCAGTACACTTGTGCCCACGGTAGCCGGCCACCCGCCCTACTGTGCCCACTACAGATATTAGAACTTGGGATTGAGACTCCACAAGAACTATATCACCGGCGTCCCTCTATCCGCTAGAGCGCCACCTCCAGCTGAAGAACCTCAAGCCAGGACACAGCCAGCTGCGACATCAATAGGACAACCAGCTAAGTCAGAGGACAAAGTGACATACTCTCTTATTAAGTGCAAGAGTGATGATTAAACATAGTATTCACTAGAGATAGATGCAAACCCTCCCCCTTTTTATTCTCATATGTAAATATTTATGTAAATAAATATTCTTCATTTTTAACTATCTTTCATTGCTTGTTTCGTTGCGTGCCTGCTCCCGATTCTTATGCTGATAGGTTGGTGTGTGATAGCTTTAAAAATAATCATCCCCTAGACATTAAACGCGCCAAACACACGTCACATTTCCCCACCTGTCACACTGATAATGTAGTGGTATTATTATATTTTTGTTATGAATCAAGAAATTCATAAAGAATTGCTTTTTGCCTGAAATTTTGATCAATTGCTCCTTCACACTGCAGTATGATAGTTTTCGAAAGGCTTATCTTTGACACTATTTTTTTCTGAGTTCTTGGTTGCTAAGATCCTATTTTAAAACACAGAAATTAAACGGGAATCGGGCATAGTCTATTTCACAAACTTGTTTCATAAATTCAATGAGGTTAACTTGCAGCTACAATGTGATAACCTAAATTTGATCAACACGAAGGCATAATCTCAGTGTTTCATGTGATGATTAAATTAATGAAGCATACAATGACAATGATAAATATTCTTACTTTCCAAATTTAAATCAGTCAGACATCATCTAATCGAGAAGATAGAATGTTAACCCTAACTAAATTGAAGCCCAAGATTGACATTTTATTATCAAAGCTGCCCACCAATCGGCGTTTTTTTTGTGTGTTGTTGTTATTTAGTTACTTCTTGTAATGCATATTAAATTTTATTTTGCTTTATTTTGCTTTGAATGTCATCAATGAATATATATCGCATAGTAATCAGTGAGAAAAGAACATCTGAAGTTAATGAATTTTAAAAAAAAATGCTGGGGGGTCTACCGAAAACTTAAAAACATGGCAAGGGGTCTACGAGACAAAAAAGTTTGGGAACCACTGTTCTATACTGTGTTGTTTTGAAGTAAAATACGTCTAATATATAATAATGAAAATAAGATTATTAAAAAAGAACAACTTGACTATATTCTATACCAGTTGTCTTCAAACTGAAGCATTGAAACAAAACAAATTTTTAAAAATTCAATATTAAAGCTGGAAAACTCCATTTAGACAAGTTATAGTTTGCTTGCTTCTAATTTAAGAACAGAAACAACGTTAGAAATGGAGTTCGGGAATCCCATTTTCTATTTTTAAATTCTTACTCTTTTTATTGTGACAGGTGGGGAAATGTAACGTGTGTTTGGCGCATTTTATGTCTAGGGGATGATTATTTTTAAAGCTATCACACACCAACCTATCAACATATAAATCGGGAGCAGACACGCAACGTGACAAGCAATGAAAGATAGATACAAAAGTTAAAAATGAAGAATATTTATTTACATAAATATACATATAAGAATAAAAAGGGGGAGGGTTTGCGTCTATCTCTGAATAATACTAGATCTAATCATCACTGTTGCACCTAATAAGAGAGTATGTCACTTTGTCCTCTGACTTAGCTGGTTTTCCTGTTGATGTCGCAGCTGGCTGTGTCCTGGCTTGAGGTTGCTGAAGGTGGCGCTCTAGCGGGTAGAGGGACGCCGGTGATATAGTTCTTGTGGAGTCTCAATCCCCAAAATCTAATATCTGTAGTGGGCACAGTAGGGCGGGTGGCCGGCTACCGTGGGCACAAGTGTACTGCGGGCAGAGATGATCTGCCGTGGGCAGCGTAGTTGACAGGATATGTCCAGTGAGTTGCAGAGGGTTGGCGTAGCTATGACGTCTCGCACAGACCTGAGTCTATAGGGACGTCGCACCTAATAAGATGACAGGTGGGCTGTCGAATAGGCGGGCAAGGCCGATAGCGCCAAGTAGTAGAGTTGAGTAGATCTCAGTAGGCAAGTGCAGTGCTGAATAGCACTAAGCACAAAAATAGGCAGTAGATGATTCTCGATAGCAAATACAGTGCTGAATAGCACTAAGCACCTAAATAGGCGGGTAAGTAGATCGTTGATCCAATAAATAGATAGGCAGGTAAATAGGCAGACACCTGAGGGAGGCACCAGGTATTCCTCTAGGAGGGAGAATAAATGATATAGTCCAGACTCGATTGCTCAGATAGAATGAGAAATAAGAGGGTCTGATTTGATTTGGATCTACTTTATATATGCCTGGAAAATGTGGGCGGGAACAGGAAATGTCCTAGGCTTAGAATTATCGTACACGTGGGTGAAGTCCGACAAGAGATGGGATTCGCACATTGGGAGGTCAATGGGCGTGTTTGTCCTCGTGGTCTCCTAGATCAAAGAGAGGCATAGGAGAAAGGGGGGGGGGTGACTTGCATTCCACACAAGGTGGTGTCCACTGCGGCTGTCAGACATCCTGTCGATAAGATCAAAGTCTGTGCGTATCTTTGCCCCGGTCAAGGGAAGATAACTCGAAAGACGTGGCTTAGCTACCTCCAATGTGGTCAACTAAGTCTAGCCTGGAGCGGAAAGGGTGGGGCGGGTGAAGAATTTGGGGGTAGGATGGGGAGATAATTAAAATAAAATAAATAAATAATGAAAAATAATAATTAATGCTGTGATAAATTTGAGTGACTCTGACAGCGAGTTTTTGACTTGTCACATTTATACATTATCTAGTGTCCTTAGATTTTGCGCGCATAAGTGTTTATGATTTGATAAACAAAGTAGGTAATACGCCTTTTAGATTGTAGTTTATTTTATCTACATAAGTTAATATATTGATATGTAAATGTTAATTGAAAAAAACGTTAAAGCTAACATTAAAATAGAATAATTTAACCTTTTTTTTAAAACAAGAAAACGTTGATAAAGTGTTGTTACGACAACTCACTTGTATGTTATAGTATATTGCAAGGAGTTTTAGTGCATTGCCACGAGATACAAAGTATTCCATTGTTCTACTTTGAATGACAGCATTTTCTGATGAGATTATTGTTCCAAGTCGGCTTCACGAACATATAGCATTATTCAAAAATAATTTAAGAATATTCATTAACAATTATACAAATCTACTATTAAACAATATTAAAAACAAAAAACGGCTAAGCAGGATATGTTTTAGTGGCCTCTTAGAAAAATGCATAGCTTTTGATATTGTTTGAAAATTGATTAAAACTAAAATTATTTAAAATTCTATTAGTGATGAAATATTATTTCAAAATTGTCTAGTTATGTAGCTTATTACGACATATAGGGAACCATCATTGGTTGGACAGTGGCTTCAAAAGTAATATAAAATAAAGAACAGATATATTCACTACTCACCGTGTGAGTTATGATACACAGGCAACATCTTAAGAAAAGTTTAGCCCGCGATTTCATTTCTATTTGAATCTAATTATAAAAATTGTAAATAAAATACAAACCCATGCCGAAAATAATCTCATCTTTCAACATTTTTGTGAAACAAATAATGAAAAAGATATTAGACTATTGTTGTAAACTAAAGTTCGCTGGATTTCGAAAGGTGTTTGTTATTGCTCGTTTTGTTAAGCTCTTAAATAATTTTTTTTTTGAGAAACAGGAAGATTCAACGGTTGGCGATGACTTAAGCAGGCTAAAAAAAATTGTTTTACATGGTAGGTATTTAACGCAAATGAATGAAACCAACCTCCGACTGCAAGGAAAGAAATGTAGTTTCATTGATTATACCATTTTTCTTTTATCGAGATATTAATTCTATTTTAAAGAGTTTTACAATCTCACATAACTTCTTTGTTGACAAATGAATTACTGCTTAAGGACATCGATATCTATGCAATTCACATAATAATGTTCTATGAAGAAATTAAGATTAAAAAATATAAATGACAATTATTAAACACCTGTTACTTATGTTCAAATTGAGTTGCAGGAAAAAATAGATTGACAAAATTAAGTCTTCAGTAAAAAGAATGTTAACGTAGGAGGCACAACAGAGTTGTAGCTGCATTTGAATGTATCAGTAAAATTCCAAAACTGTGGGCGAAAATGGAATTATGTTTTGGCTTTTCCTTCAACATAAACCTAGATTTAGTGGGTGTTACGGTCGTAGCGCAGCATGGTGCGAATCGGAAAAATGGTGCGAATTTGGGTATTGAATGGAAGGGATGTTGAAAACAGAAAGCCGGAAGGCGATTGACAGGATGAGAGATGAAATGTGTTCTAATATTAAAGTATTTCTAAAGTAAAACCTGAGAGTGTCTTATTATTTTGAAGAGTCTTGTGTCGTAACAGTGCGTAACAAGCTTAATGAATAAGCAAAGAAATAAACTGAATTTAGCCACTAGAGAAGACCTTCGCCTTGCTTTGGCTAAAGCTTGACGTTTCTAATAATGTCAGACTGCTGGATGCACAATGGTTCCCATTAGCTTAATTTCAGTATGTAGTGAATTGAGCAATAATAATAGGTATATTAAAAATAAAACTAAATTTACAATTAAACCTAAAAACAGTAGGCCCTAATATTCCAAAATTTAAGGACTATTCATAGGATTTGAAAGAAAGTCATGAAAATCAGATAAATTTTTGTGTGTAATCACTGCAAATTATTTGACATAATTTTTGTATAATGATATTATTTGTAATGCCTTAGATTCCGAAGATGAGTGCAGTGTTTCATATAACTACGCAAATCGAGTTGCGACCTGCTTATTTTTCCGAATTGTGTGCAGACAAAGCCGTTGTCTGCTTGCGGTCTATTTAAGTTTTCTTTCCCTCTTTTGCGCCTGTCTTCAAAAATGGCTTTTCTTTGTCCCTCAGCTTTTGTGAGAGCTCTCCAACTGTCTCTCTTAGAGGCATTCTGCTACCATAGAAAGCTGCCAGTTACTTTCCTCTATGCCAGTAAGGGCGAAATGGTGCCTGAGTGGACCTTTATAGGGGGGCACCTCTGTAATTCCGTCCTCCTCTAAGCTCGCCAAAGAAGATCGCCTTAGGCCTGCAGTCGTCTCCCATGCGGGATAAGTGTTATTGTTATTAATAAATAAATGACATTTTGTTCCACTTTGCCTTCTCACGCTTCTTTATAAGTGTTTTTCTTAAAGGGGGGCGCTGGCGGATTGTTTTTAAAGAAAAAATACGAAAAGGGGGCGGTAGGCCAAAAAAAGTTTAAGACCACTGTTCTATACTATACTATTAACTGAGCAATTCTTTTATCTATAAGAGAAAGCAGAAAATAAGACAAATGCATTTATGTATGTATGTATGTATGTATGTATGTATGTATGTATGTATGTATGTATGTATGTATGTATGTATGTATGTATGTATGTATGTATTGTAATAACTGAAGGGAGGCAACTCAACGAGACAAAGACGTTTATTTACACGGACACATGACAAACACAAAGGTGCATCTGCCTTGAGTACAGCATCTCCATATTGGCTCTCTCCTTGGGCGAAAATGGTTTGTCTCCTAATGTTAACATCCGACTTGTCTGGTCACTGATAGTGCGCACCTTCTTTCTGCACTATCTTGGATGGCGGTGCGCATGGCAAGGTTATAACAGTATATATGTATGTATGCATGCATGTAAGTATGTACATGTCCCTAATAGAAATCAAAACCGTTTCACCAATCTTGATAGAACTTGGAATAAATGACTGATGCATACTAACTGGACAAGTAACGTTTGTAAAGTAGCCCTTAAACAAACTTATGAACGTAAAAAAGTTGTCCAACTCTATGAATATATTCCTATTTCAAGGACGAAATAAAGCCAAATTTCTAATAACCAACACTGGACTTTCTACAGTCCTTTTTAGACTCGGCCATGTACAATATTACTTTCATGTAGACGAAATTAAGCTAATTAAAATAAGAGGTTAAAATTGAAACAAAAAGACTAACAGGGTTAAAATTCAAAGGATTAACTAAGGTACACATCGTTAATAGAACATTAAAATAAAAGTTATGACATGCTTAAAAGAGATCCACTATCGTAGACCCCCATTTACAGGTTGTAGACCCCCATTTACAGGTCGTAGACCCCCATTTACAGGTCGTAGACCCCCAATTTATTTTTTCACTTCCGTAGACACATTGGCAGTCCTCGTAGACCGTTGGGGGTCTATATAGACCACACTGGGAATCACTAACCTAGACTAACAATAAAAAGCATTTATAAAATTAAAAAAATGAGCAAACGACCTAAATTTTTACTCATGGCTTAAGAGCTTTCTCACGCTTGTCTACTTGTGGTGAGTTTATGATCATGGTAGTTTGTATTGTTATCTAAGTTGAAACAAAATGATTGAAACATTAATATATTGATTTTATATTTGTATTTAAGAAGAATTAAACTTACCTTAAAGAATTCTATGAATTACTTTGATCCTTCTTTTGCTGTTGTTTGTAGACAGTTCTATCCGCTCAATATATCCGCATATTTTCATCACTCATTATAAACTAGTTAGAATAAACAAAGACAAAAAATTCTATTTTCAACCATTTATAATCCTACCTGGCCGTATCCTAGCAACTAGTTCCGACTGCAAGCTAGAGTTTTGAGAAATGAGCCTGCGTTCATAGAATTGATGGTGTCTAATGATCATAAAATTAAACAGCTGTGACGTCGATGTAGAATTTTTGCAACGAAGCCAGTAAGTTGTAGTTAGAGTCTCGTTGAGCGAAGTCGCGTTTTTTGTTTTAGTTGTAGAACCACTATTACATCTAGTTTTTATTACGAGCTTGAACGAAAATAGTTAACATGTATAGTTTTATTGTACGAGTATTTTATATTTGATATTTTGGGTTTTAAGCACATCGGCACAATTAAGACCATGTCGTTCCATGTCGTGCCCAAAATCCCTCAAGGGCTATTCCTTCTTCATATCTCAAGAGTTATATTCTATACAGTTAAGCCATTCAAGTGACTCCTAGTTCGTGAATCAAAGCTTTGTATTTATTTTTGAAAGATCTTCATTGTTTGAATTACTAAACCAAATAGCATTGTCGTGACACGGTTACTATTTGTGGTCAACCGTAACACACGGTCAAGTGTTCGAGAGTTAGGGGACTTGCTGGAAGTCACAGGTGTGTTGTAAACAAGGGCAAGAAAGAACATTGAGTGGAGTTGGTTTGTAGATACATCTGTTACTGTTAAATACTTTACAATTAATGGAACTTGTTTCTTCACAAGCATTTCAATCTCCGGCATGAAGATCTTGTTTGAGTGTTTAGTAGATGTTTGAAATAGAAATCTTCACTAAATCATAATATCAGAAGAGCATGGACTGGTCAACATGATCCTAAATTAACCTCAAGTTTTCTTTAATCGAAACACAACAGGCATTTAACAATACACATGTTTTCTGTGCAGACATCAATTCTATTTCTACAACTCCAGTAGTACTTCTACAGTACAATGACGTTTGCTTGTCTGACAGGGCATAAATACATAATATTTCTACAACTCCAGTAGTAATTCTACTGTAAAAAAAAAGTTTATTGAAGTCTATATCATTAAACTGTCATCTTCGCCAAAGCTGCTTTTACAGTCAACTTCTGAAATATCTGGCCTATGTCGGACTTGTGAAGTAAGTTATTTAGTACCCTGACCACTGTTGTCTCTGTTCTAAGGCAATTCTTATATGCAGATTGAAATTTTTTCAAGAGACTTACCGTTCAAGGTTAAAAAGATTTTGAGCTAACATTTTGCGCTCCAAAGCTTTGACAGGAAGGGAAGATTTGATATCTGGCGATAGTTTTCTAGACATTACAGGACAAGACTGGACTTTAATAAGGGTCTGACAAGTGCATGCTTAAATTGCAGTGGTACCATGCCTAAAGTCAGTGGAGAGTTTACGATGTTAGTAATTGTGGGTCCAACTTTTTCTTAATACTCAAGGAATTTGGAATTGGATCAAGGTCACATGACTTATTTGGCTTATTTAAAATAAGACTCTTGACATAATCTTCAGAGACATACTGAAACTCACAAAATAGAGAATTTTGAAGGATTGGAGAGTTTTGAAACTGTGAGTAAAGGGATGGCATGTCATTTCTTATGTGCTCAATCTTTCCAATCAGGGAGTTCAGATGATTGAATTGATGACGTCAAATGTTCGTTATTTGATCTGCCTAACATTTCAGCTTTCGCCCACTCTCCATGGAGGAGTGATTTGAATAGAGGTGTTGTAAAATGGACATAATTTGTGAAAGCAGGTGTGTGTGGGGGGGAAGGTAAGGGGTTGCGGCCGAAAAAACAACTCTGGTTATATTGACTACTGAATTGAGAAGCCAGAAGTCAAGCCAGAGATCGTACGTAGAAATAAATTCACATAGATTGAACGTAAAAGTCAATTTTTTATTGTGGTCGGGAAGGCGGGAAGAGTGGAAGCGGAAAAGTGAAAGTGATACTAGAATTTATGGACCAAAAGCATGTCTGCCTTTGTGTGTAGGGGGAGCGCGTAATGAAGCGGATCGTTCATTATTAAGTCAGAGCACATGCTCAAGGTGATAAAACTAAGAAGGAGGGGTTAAAAGATATTAGGCCATGGCGCTTTAAACATGCTTTAAGTAGTATACCAATGAAAATTGCAATAAGCCCTTTATAAAAGCTATTTGAAAAAAAAATGAAGGCTCCACTCTCGCATTTGTTGTTCTGAAAACAATTCATGACAAATTTAAAATGACATTTACCTTAACTACTTACAAGTTTTTAAAATCTCTAATAGATCATCGGAAACATCTAGATCTAGATATATGTCTATGTCTAGATCTAGACTTTCTGCTTTAACTTTAGGTATTTCACTGTACCTTTACTGTTAACATTAATCCTTTTTGTTACTGTCCATTTTGAACTGGCTTGAGTATTGCTCTTTTAATGTTTAAAGTAGATCTACAAAATATAAACAATACTTATATGTAATTAATTAATAGTCTCCGAAGAAACACATCAATGTCAATGAAAGATAGTCTTCCAACAGGGCAAGTGTTACACGGTGCTTAGTCTAAAAACATTAACTATGGATAGTGCCTTCATGAAAGTTTACTAAAGGAACAGCGACTTCAAAACAGGTCTCTGCGCATCCTGTCTGCGCATTCAGTCTGCGCGTCTTGTACTGTATTTTTTTTAAATTACAGAAAAAGATTTTAAGCCTCGAACGCGCACGATTTACCCGTGTTGATTAGAAAAATGTTTTTAAGCTTTTAGAAACAGATAATATGGCCGTCGGAAGCTATGACGTTTTTGCTTCTCTCTGATGTTTGTTTAAACAGCGTAGATCGTATCTAAATCTAGAGACTAAAGAGATCTATCTAAAAAGGTTTAGGTCTAATAAAATACTTATTTTAAAAAGGTTAGTAGATTATTCTAATTAGGACTAGACTTTAACCATCTATCATTACTAGATTTATTAGTATACTATTTATTACATCTAGGACTAGATCTAGATCTAGATCTAGTTAGATATAGAGAGTAGAGTCTAGACTAGATGAGATCTAACTTCAAGATGTAGAACCAAACCACCTATTCGGCCATTGGGCAGACTGGGCTCTATAGCTTTGGTCGGCAGCAAGTCTTAGACTGGACTCTATAGCTTTGGTCGGCAGCAAGTCTCAGACTGGGCTCTATAGCTTTGGTTGGCAGCAAGTCTCAGACTGGGCTCTATAGCTTTGGTCGGCAGCAAGTCTCAGACTGGGCTCTATAGCTTTGGTCGGCAGCAAGTCTCAGACTGGGCTCTATAGCTTTGGTCGGCAGCAAGTCTCAGACTGGGCTCTATAGCTTTGGTTGGCAGCAAGTCTCAGACTGGGCTCTATAGCTTTGGTCGGCAGCAAGTCTCAGACTGGACTCTATAGCTTTGGTCGGCAGCAAGTCTCAGACTGGGCTCTATAGCTTTGGTTGGCAGCAAGTCTCAGACTGGGCTCTATAGCTTTGGTCGGCAGCCAGTCTCAGACTGGGCTCTATAGCTTTGGTCGGCAGCCAGTTTCAGACTGGGCTCTATAGCTTTGGTCGGCAGCAAGTCTAGGAGACGGAAACTCCTACATAACACCTACGGCTATCTGTGGTTCTTAGCCGTCTCAGACTTCTGAGCTACTGTGAAATGCATTTATTTTAAAGAGTGGTATTGGTCTCAGCGAGCCAATTATCACTTTAAAAATACTCTGCGCAGGCTGGAGGCAATGCAGTAATTAGCCCACAAATGACTAGTCCCAAACGAGTCGATAAAAGGATACCTCTCAAAGTCGCCTTCGGAAATGTCCGCAAACTGCAGGTCAGCAACAAAAGGGAATGCCATCAACGGAAGTCTGTACTGGTAGCATTGGAGTTGGCTCGGCTAGATGTAGACATAGCTGCCCTCAGTATGGTCGCTAACTGATAGAGGGGCTGAATACACTCTATACCGGTCTGGAAGAGGCCATGAGGAGCAGAGGCAATCGGGGGTGGCCTTTATTGTAAAACAATCTCTTGCAAAGAAACTTAGATATACCTGTTGGTCACTCAGACCGACTGATGTCGCTCAGTGCCTCAGACTACCGTTAGATGGTTCTAAATACGTCACTATTATCAGTGCGTGCGCTCCCACGATGCAGGCAGAGCCTGAAACCAAGAAAAGATTCTACGTTGATCTGAGGAGAGTCCTGTGCAAGATGGACACTACTGACAAACTTATTATCATGGGTGATTTCAACGCTCGAGTGGGGAACGACTACAGCGCTTGGCTAGGTGTCCTAGGTAGACATGGCATTGGCAACTGCAACGATAACGGCAGGCACCTGTTGGAACTCTGCTCTGAAGCAAAGATTGCGATAAACAGCACAATGTTTCAACAAAAAAGACGTTTTAAAACCACCCGGATGCATCCACGCTCAAAACATTGGCACCTGTTGGATTACATAATAGTGAGACATTGTGACATCAGGGATGTGGTGCACACTAGAGAAATGCCGAGTGCTGACTGTTACAAGAAAAATCGTCTTGTCCGGACGAAGCTGAACATCACCATCAAGATGGTAAAAAACGATGGCCAGCCTAGGGCAAAGAAGCTAAATGTTGATAGGCTGGCTGACGTACGAGAGCGCTTCAGTTTATTACTCGAGGCTGATCTTCGAAAGCCACAGGACGATGATCCAGTGAGTAACTGGAGTCAGCTAAAACGATACTTCAAGACGTTGCAACCAAAGTCGTGGGATACTGCAGTAAACCCAACAGAGACTGGTTTGATGAGAACAATACCGCAATTCAAGAACTGTTAAAGAATAAGCATAAATACTATCGCTCTGTTCTTGCAAACCCTAATGACCATGACAGCGCAGCCAGATCCTTTATAAACTTCTGTCACACTCTGCAGACAAAGGTCAGGGAACTAAAAAATAATTGGTGCCTTGAGCTGTCCGTAAACATGCAGATACATGCTGACACTGATAACACACGCTCTTTCTATGCGTCGCTCCGATGTTCCTATGGCCCAACTTACCAAACTACAGCGCCGCTAAGATCCTCCGATGGCTTTACCCTATTAACTAGCAAGGCAGACATACTAAATCACTGGACAGAACACCACAGCCTTCTATTTGGTGATAAAAGGCACGTATTGGAGGAATTGCTGGCAA